>NC_069144.1:39021399-39073947 GCF_943734635.1 Anopheles cruzii | reverse complement strand
AGCAAGTGGGTGGCCTTATCCTTACGATCGTTCTAAGTGTAACCGTGCGTTAAAGGAAGTAAGTGATTTTACAATAATCAGCGAAAAAGAAGTGATAAAATGTGACGCAATTATGAAATTCTATTGTGATAATTGTGAGAATATGGTGAAAAAATGTGGACATTAGAAACGATTATATGGTTACGGTTATGCCGTAGTTTTTGTTAGGCTAATCAAATTCACGTATGTTGACGTGATTTGACGTAAAGTCGCCAAGTTCTTTCTTGATTGCTACTGCTCAACTTTATGTTGCGAATTGCCAATTACGCAAGCAAATTTTATAAGGTGTCAAATTCTGAGCATATTTTTAAATTGCTTCCATGTTACATCTCTCGTTTGTGGTCAATAAGGTGCCTTTTTTGCCTTTATTGTGTAACGGATGCTGTGCTGGAGCTCTTTTTTTGTAGCTCCAACATTCAATCACTTGAATTTCTGATATATCGATCTAAAATATCTGCAGTGTGATGCAGCGGTGTGATTAAACACTAACGTAATCCACGATGCCTTTAACAAAATCTGTTAAAAAGTAATTCATTGCACCATGATGAAACAGGCGCAACAAATCACTTGTAACAAAACTACTAATGAAATCTATTGTTAAGCGCAATAACGGCGATTGTACCGTTTGCGCTTGTACATAATCTCCCACCTGGACTGGACCTACTTGGTGATGACCGTCATACTCAGTTAAGGCTCTAAAGGCGGCATCTGTCCTTGGTGCCGCTTCTTCGAGCTGGTATGTCACAACGCGTGTTTCTGGATTTAGCTTCCTTTCAGCAAGGCATTTAATGCAACCATGGGTCGCATTACATGATACAACTCCTAAAAAAAGTACAAAATAGGCATTATTATTGAACAGCCTTATTCTATTATTATACATTCTTTGTTACCTTTACAAAGGGATCGAGCTGGCGAATCAAATATAAACGCACGATGGAGGACGGTCAGCATATGTCCATTGATGGAACTTCCAGTGTCCATTAATCTCTTGTATTCGTCCGCAAACCTGTCAAGAAAAGATTGTACACAGCGTGGCTTCTCTAATCCACATTAAACGCCTACTAGGAAGACTCCCAAGTTTGGCTCTTCGAAGACGTCTACTTGGATGGGCCACATCTGTGTTTTTCCATTGTTGTGCACCTGCACACCATCTGCAGAAAAGTATTCCGTAGCGCGGTATCTTTTTGCAATTCACTATTGGGTACCCTGTATAATTTTGTCGTAGCCATTCTTTCATTTTATTATTTATTCATTTATTTTTTTGTTTACTTGGTATCGGATTTAATAACTACGTTCCCCTTATTTTTCCATATTGGATTCATAAAAAAAAATGTTTTCTTCTGCCTACATATCTTTCATTCCAATAGGTGAAATGAGAAAAAATTGACATTTTACGCTGATAGCATATGTAGATAGGATCCTATCAGAAATCCTAAAAAACTACATATCGATAAAGAATCCTGTCTTTTCTCTATTAAGCACCTTCCTTCTAAAATTCTGTCTGCTCATCCCGGCTCTATCGTTTCTTTCATTTCTCGCTTGTTTATACTTGCTTTCTTCCGAACGATGCCCCTTTCTTTCTTTCCAATCCTTTGCTCCTTTCTTTCGAATCCTTTGCTCTTTCTTTCGAATCCTTTGCTCTTTCCTTTCTTAACCTTTTCTTCCTTTCTTTCTAATCTCCGCCCCCTCCAATACCTTCTTTCTTTCTTGGTGGATGAAATAGCAACTAAATTGGGTTTCTTTTTCAAAAATTATTTTCTTTTATTGTTCATTCTTTTTTCTGTTAAGGGAAAATATTTAGGGAACTAGTCCCAACACTCGTCGTCGATTTTCCCCGGTTTCCACGGGGCCACTTCGAAGATTTCCTCCCTGATGCTGCCGTCGTTATCCTCGTCGTCGTCCTCTTGCGAATCTCAGCCGAAGGTTTTCCTCCATTCGGCCTCCGGCATCCACCTCGCGATTGCGAATCGCGTGTCCCACGTCGTCTCGATGGTTGAGAGTGGCGTCTCGTCTACGCCGAAGGGTGGTAGTTGCTGCGTCCAGCAACTGCAGGATCCATCCTTCCACGTTGGCTCGATAGCACTCGAGTGTTTGCCGGATGGCCGTTAACGGTGTTGCGGTTGTCATCTTCTTCGGCGTGGATCGGTGGTGGTGGATCGGCTTTCGGATCGGTGGTGGTGGATGGTGATGATCGCTAAGTGGCTTCGCTTGACTGAGTGTTGATCCTAACTCTCGCGTATAATTATTTGCTTAGAACTTCCTCACTTCTTTCTCTGCGACCTTAACCTAATGTACTTTTATCCAACTTTGGGATTGTCGCGTGAATTTCGTTTATCGAACTATGACTATCACTGGACTAATTCATTGGTCTGGGCATGCCGTGTACTGTGGTCTCTGCAAGTGTACAACAGATTTTCAAACGGATAGGTAGAAATACTGGGTAACGGGCCAAACCTGTCAACATCCGCCACAACGTGGGAAAGGTTGTGGTAGTTGCTCGTTATTTTTTTAGTCTTCTTCTTTTTTTTAGACTCCTCTACACATTCACGCTCACTAACAGTTCCTTCGTCCGAACTCGAGTCAACATCCGAACTCGAGTCAGCATCCGGACTGTAGTGGCCATCTTCAATTTCACTTCTTAGTCTTATAAACGTACTCAGCATTTCTTTCGTTTCACTTTAACTTGGGTTCACTCGCTGCTTGTCGCCTTGTCGCGATATCTTTCCGCCCGAGGCTCCCTTATGCCTTCTCCCCTTTCACTCTTCTAGTCTCTACCTCTCTCTCTGCCCCTATTTTGTCCCTCTTTATATATTTATACCTTTCTCTTCCCATTTCTCACTTCCCGCTAAACATCCAGCCCGCCCTCTAAAGGCGTATCGTCTTTTCTTTCGTGTTGATCGTCTTTATTTCGTATTGTACCATGCGAATTTTCAAAGTTTTTTTTTCTTTTAACCATTCAATTCACCAGTTCGTCATACAAAGGGACCTTAGTCCCATAACTTTCCGTCTTCCCTCTTTTCTTCCCGCTTTTCTACCTCCTCCATTTCACGTGTCCACTCGTCGTCATCGGGACGGTCGAAGAACCTCGTCCACTCGGTGTTGGTCATCCATCGCGCGATGGTGACCCGGGTGTCCCAAGTCGTTGCTGGGTGGTCGAGTACCACTCGTTGACGTTTCTGCAGGCGGGTGACGGTTGCCTCCATCCATCGGATGATCCAACCTTCCATCCAACCAAGCCGATGTGCGCTCGGCTGAGTTGGATCAAGTTTAACAACTTGCCGTGAATCATCGTGCTGGTTGGTTGCGGCGTTGCGTGCTGCGATGTCGTCTGGCTGGTGGTGAACGGCGTTGGCGGACGTCGGTAAAGACGTCGGTAAACACTAAAGCCAGCCACCATGAAAAAATACCATCCTTCCATCCAGTTGTTCAAGCGTCTTCCTTCCTTCCAGATGGCTTTTGGTGTTGCTGCTCTCTTATCTTTTCACTCTTTTTTCGCTGTATGCCGCGGTAATTTGGCACTGTTCCCTTTTTCGGGTGGATTTTTTTTTTTGTTCAGCTCTCAGTCTGTTTCACACACTGCAATTTTTTTTTATCTTTTTCACTTTTCACTATAACTTCACCATTTCTTGAAGATTTGAATATCTTTTCCCACCGGGATAGAATCCGAATCCTTGGGGATATCGAAAGATCCCACCGCTGTCACCAAATGAAGAGCCCTACCTTGGGTCTTCAGGCGTTAATCAGTTAATAAAACACGCACAATGATCTCGTTTTCTCAACTGCGCGCCGATTTTATTTCTCCTCTCTTATTTATAGTTGGATGATGATTCCGCTGCTCCCACATACCAACGAAACTCCATCCCAGCGATGATGTCACCTTCTAGTTTTATTGCCCTTATTTGGTTCGAAATTTGAGAAGCCTCGTCCATGCCGCCAGCATACAGTAAATCAATGCCTTATCAACCCCAATCAACTCTTTTGGCCGTTACTCGTCTTTGTTGGGCTGTTGCGTTTGCATCTTGAGTTTTCTTATCGTATGACCGGGCGTCATGTCAATCATGTATTTTTGTCTTTGGCGTCGGGCGATTTTTAGGCACTCCCTTCAAGAACAGGCCGATTTGAATGTTCTGTTCTTTCCGGTCCCTTTGCTATTAAATTCAGATTGCAACCCGCTGCATTAGTTGGGTGCGTTGCATTTTGGTTCTATACGCGTTGAGGCAAACTCGCTAGCCAATAACGTGTTGTGGAGGCAAGACGTTTGTTGAGTCGCGATCAACAAAATAATACACGAAAAAACAGTTTTGCCAATCGGCTTCGTTATTTCTTCTTAAATACATGAACGCACGTTCAAAACTTTATTTCACGGCTATATCTCTTTCTAAGTCCACTTCCAGATCGCAACTGAATCATTTTCTCCCTCACCTTCAATATATATCCTCGGGTTTTTGCGCCCCCTGTCTTTTGGTCTACTACTTTGTTGTCAACCTAGATTCCAGGAATTCTCACTTCCGCATACGCTTTCCTAGAATGCTAGTTGCAACATTGTATGTGTTCCCCGCATTTGCGTCGCAACATTTTATATGTTCCCCGAATTCTCGTCGCAACATATTATATGTGTCCCCGAATTCTCGTCGCAACATTTTATATGTTCCCCGAATTCTCGTCGCAACAACGTTCTTATGACCGACTTATGACTTATAAGTCATGTGTTCTTTTGGGACGATGGATGATTTTTAGGCAACTTCATTATCATGTTAGCCGGTACTTCTCGCTGGCCATAAGGTTTTCAATGTAACCTGATGTGTGACTTGACTATAAGGTTTCGAATCTGGCTTGGGTCGCATGCTGATAGCGGGTCCCCCTGTCCATTGCTGGATAGAATTCGTGGCATGCGTTGGCCTTGGCCTCTTCAAGGCAGTGTAATATTTTTAAAAACTAAATATCCATATGGATTATTTTATAGGATAGCTTTGAAAGAGGAGTAGCCTGCATAGGAAACTTTATGGGTAAACGTTTTAAATTTATTTTCGAGACAAACTTCATTTATTCACAAAAATTCTTTTAGTGTTTCCCTTGCAAAAGATTTGGCTTGACTCATGTTTTCTTGTGCTTCTCTGTGAGCTCTATAATGGACATCGCGAATTATATCCCATTGCTTGGCATCCTCCGGAATGTCCAAAAAACTTGGCCATAAACGTATTTTCATTGTTTTGGCTCTTTCAAAAGGTTTTTTTTATAAAAAATTATAATTCTCCTGAATTTTGCCCATGATGTTCCCATCAGTTCTGTCGCCAGTAGCTGTATTTCACGTAACTAGTTGATGTAACTTTGGTAGGTAGACATTGTGGCTTTATTGTAGTAAGTAATACAGCACGTAAGCACGTCTGGTAAGCACGCTTGCTTCTGATCGACTGCTTTGGCGCCTGTCGCCTCACGACTGACAGCTCGGCTGTCTTCTCACTTTTGACAGTAACGGCTCCGTTGCCAATGATCCACGACAAGTTCGTTTACTTTGGCTTGATGAAGGTGTCTTCTTAAGGTCTTTGTCTTCAGTACTTGCTCAATCATTAGAGTTTCTTATATTTATATTACCTCGGTGCCATACAAGTAGTTTCTGAATATTCGCAAAGACCAAAATATTGCCAACATTTCCTTTTCTGGTACGGAATATGTCTCTTTGGCTACAGAAAGAGTTCGAGATGCAAAGTGGTTTGTTGTTTATAGCTTTATCTCGACCAAGCTCTCTTTGTGACAGTACGGCGCAAATTGCATAGTCAAGCTTGCATAGATATCCTTGGTTAATGTACAAGATGACATGGGGCAGTATTTCCCCGGCATGTCGAAGGACCCCCGAACCGCGTTGGAGGGGTCCACGGAGCCGTGGAACATTCATCCCACAGAAATTGAAGGAAGCGTATGCTGGCATCGTGGTTTAGGTAAGTGTTCCTGTGTGTTTATTATATTTACATTACATTTGCATTATATTTACATTGTTACTAAATTTTACAATTACATCTACATTGTCATTACAGAAGCCGGAGTACGCACAAACAGGGTCAGCGACAACAAGGACCTCATGTGTGACGTGCACATCGATGAGGTGTCGTTGGCTGACAAATCCCGAATTCCTAGCTTGGGTTATCCAAGCACGGCTCCATGAAGCCACAAAACCACCGGGCAACCCGTTTGTCGTCGATGTGTTTTGTGGCGTTTCTAGGCCAACGTGTGAGGAACGGGCATTTATTAAAGGTAGGTTTCGAAGGGCGCCGGATTGTAAATGTAAGTAAATGTATAAATAATGTGTACTTTCCTCACAATTACAGGGACAGTCCGTCAAAGTAACTAAAACGGGTGCACAAAGTGCACCATAAAAGGAAGGTGTGCCCTGACATCCAGTCTTCCAGACACTTTTCCGACATCCAGTCGACGTCCCTGTTGGGTTGAACATGTTTGCCGCAGTCGACAAAACACAACTGCAGAAGACAAAAGAATATCGTTTGACGGATATGATCTGTCTGCTACAAGCAATTTTCTTGTACGGTTACGCAACGTTTGTGGCTCTGCCCGACAATCATTTGCAGAGTGCTAAAAAGATTGTTAACTTTCACAAGAACAATTTTCGTAACTTTCTAAAGTATTTTGTGTGGTTTGGTAAATTTTTTAGGCTTTAATTCTCTTATCCTGTAGAAATTTTCTTCTATATTAGTTATTTATTTGTTTTTTTTTAGCCTTACTGAATTTAGTTAGATTAGTGTTCACTTCGGCGATATGGCGTTCAATGTGGTGCCTTATTAAGGCTTTGCATATGGCCATACATATTTTTGCTAGTTTAATACGTTTATTACTTAGTTACCGTTGCTATCATTCTTCATTAGATAAGTAATTTTCAACTTAAGGACTTAGCTGTTTCATTAGGGATTCTAGGGCGGGACCGAAGTGGGAACCAAGCGCATAGAGAAATCTTTAGCATGGATCCCACATGTGCCGATTAGACAACCTCCTCGTGGTGGTCCTGGACAATATTTATATTGACTAGTGTCTAAAGGCTTAGCCGAGTCCGAGATCGAGTGTTTGACGCAACCGGAGTCCTGGCTTTGATGGAAGAGCGATCCTGTTGGTGCGCAGTGGTGCTTGCCGCAACCGGGGCCCTGGTGCTAGCGGATGTTTGCTCCTTGATGTCTGAAGGACGCGACAGTAGCGGAAGCGGTTAATAGCAGAAAGCGGTTGACCAGCGGTAGCGGTCGAAGGCATATGCGAGTTCGTGTGACAATGAAAAATGTTCACTAATTTTCCATGTGTCGTGCCTAAAAGAGGTTCGTATAGTGAGTGGTCTTTCTGAATATAGTTACATGATGGTAATCGCAATGGCAATCTGCTTTTATTTACAGTGGTTCTGTTCATAGGAGGAAAGTAAACAAAAAGTTTCACTATATCGATCGGAAACTGTTCGTACTGCAAGCAAAAAATATCCTCCCGTTTCGATGACCTTATATTAATGTCTGTATGATTAAATAAAGAAAATTTACATCTTTATAGTATCTTCATTATCACTATACCTTAAGAAAAATTTACGCTGATCTGTTAAGAATCCCCATCACGGGACCGTCCGGCTCGGGAAACGTGAGTTCAACTCGGGTCAGGTTAGAAAGGAACTCCGTAAAGTTCGATCCATACACATACGGTTGATTGGCCGGCGATAGGGTTGCGGTGCTCACATTTTCTATGACCGCCAATTTGGGGGGCTGATCAGCCATCGGAATATACACGGCACGACCAAGCAGCATGAGGAAGAACCCTCCCCATATAAGAACCTTCTGCTCCGCTATTCGCTTGCAGAGGGGCTCGATCGTGAGAAACACAGCGCTTGCCAGTATGGCACCGACAGCCATTATCCAGGCCATGTAGTACAATGCTTCAGCCTTCGTCCATGCGAACATGTCCATCGTGAGCGGAGTTGCCAGTCTGTAAAGAAGGAGAATAACACCGATGAAAAGTAACCTTCCGACTTGTCGATTAGAGATCACGCACGTTTCGAGGAACACAAAGTTGAACACCAATATGAAGAAGGCGAAAATCAGCGTCCAGGCGGAAAGAAGGTCAGGTTTAAGCGATTTCCATGCTTCCTTCTCCGATTCTCCGACGAGTTATGCTAAAGCCTCGGTTTCCTCGGGTTTTTTTTAACAAAGATCGCTTTATTCCGACCATTATGGTCTAGACCCAGCCGAAATCCCCTGAAAACGAAAACTTCGATTAATCGTGTTCATGAACAGAGTAGCAGAAGAAACTACAAACTTACGTTTGGGGCGAGGCCGCAGATAGAATTGTCCTGATTCATTGGTTTCTAACTAGTTTGAATTCCGTCCAATTGTGCTGAGATACAATTCCGAATGTTTGACGTAGTGAGTAACAAAAGTGTGCAAAGTTGCAATGCACTCGTACACCGCTCGATAAACTGATTCAGTAAATCAGTTAGCTCACTCTTCAGAGAATCGCACGATCCGCGCTAACCGTTCCGTTGCTCCTGTGAATCTCCGAACGCCGAGCCTGGCGTATCATTTGCATTAATTAAATTAGGCGGATTATGAAGTCAGCTGTCTTTCGGGAGTCTTGGTTCACCACGCTGTTAGTGTGAATTATTTCCACTGAAAAGCTCCGACCACCGACCGTCCGCCGGGCACGGGGTTTCTCTGTCTCAGGCCGGAGGTGCAGCCGCGTTCGCAGCAAGGAATCCAACACACGGCCACCTAATGCTGGAATACTAATCTGGTGGCAGTATTGGGTGTTGACGATATGAATACGATATCAGGCAGGCACGCGGCCGGTACACGGAACCATCGGTTTGGCTTCCCCGGTTGGATGAGAAAATTATAATCCATTAAGCATTTAACCACCGGCCGCCAGGCCGGCCACCGTCACCCGGTTCCGGTTCCTGAAGAGCACCGCCGGAGAAGAGCTCCGCCAACTGTCCCGCCGCTCGAACATGTTCTGCGATGAATATTCCACTTCATTATGTATTCGGAACACGGACTTCCGCACGCACTTCACGGATTGCTGCTGGAGGAGGAAATACAACATTTAGCCATTGCGGGAAAAATTTATTGCATTGACACCCTCGCACAAATCTGTAATTAAATCTGCCAAGCCGTCTGCCCGGGGATGAGGGCCGACCGACAAGACGTTTTACGATTATTACAGGATTAGGCAAATAACTATTAAGGGCCTATTAATCGGTTACACTTTTTCCGCACACAAACCCACATACCCTGTGGGCTTGAAGATGATCGTAGTTTGCTGTGCTCGATGAATGATGACACACGTTCCGCGCACGAAAGCTCGAGCGGAACACCAACGGTCAGCAGGACACCGTGACTGACAGCGGCTCTGGTTCCGGCTAATCCGGCCCACACCACAGGCTTTCCGGTTAATCCGGCGGCGGACTTACACACGGATATGTTTCGGACCAACCGCCATCCGCAACAACTGAAACGCCACGCAGACAAAGGGTTCGTGTTTCACTGTATTTGTATTTGTTTCTCTGTTGGCTGTTTGTTCGTTTGTTTTAGTGTTTGCTTTGTTTGCGTTTAACATGTAGTTCTCTTAACAACGATCATCAATAACCTTTAACAAATTCGCATTCCGTCTGCGCGTTGTGTGTTGCGCTGTGTTTTGTTTCTGTTTTGTTTTCTTCTTGTTGTTGGGTTTTGCTTGTTTTGAGTTTGTTTCTCGTTTGGCTAATTTGTTTCGTTTTACTTCGCATTTGTGTGCATTTTGGTTTGATTTTTGGTTTCTGTTACCTCGTTTTTTGATTATGGTTCGCGTGCTGACGCTTTTGCACCGTTCCATGGGTTCGGACGTTCGGTTCGGAGTGAGTGTTCCGTCTGGTGGCCAATTTCTGTTGCTTCGATTCGGAAAACGCCGGACTGCGAATCGATTGCGCATAATAATGACAATTACATTACCCTTCCACCGGTCACGCCCGTCACGGGTGTGACCGTGACCGTCGTTAGTGTCTCCGGTTCTCCGGCAGCATTTAAGCTTAAATGGGTGCCATTTGTGGAGCCCGTTTTATGTTTTATGGAACCTCGTTCGTTGCCTATTAATTACACGGTGCGTTGACTTCACACAGCCAGCACGCACCCACATCACCTTCCAGTATACCTAAAGTTTAGCGAATATCCGACTAACAGCACAGGGTATGGGCAGCATGACATCAATACAATATTCCATCATGTGTGTTCTGTGTTTTTTTGTTATTATGCTATCTTTAACTAAGCTTTATCGCCACTTTCTCCGGGTCACCGTCACCTATTTACACCGGTCCCGCACCGAACGGTTTGTTTTTGATTTTTGAGTTTGATTTTAAATTTTAAACGTTCGACAACGGACAACGTAATAACAGTTTACAAGGTAACTCGTTTTTGTCTGTCTCGTGTGTGCTATGCGCTAGATTTATGCTAAAATATGCTCATTGTTTCGTGTTACCTATCGTCCCCCTTACCTAAGACCCACCCCTTCCCGTACTTATCAACTAGCATAACTAGCCTAGCTATAGGAGTTCGTTCCCGTCACCAGGCGCTCCGTTGCCGCCTGAGTGCCGGGCCGGGCCAATCCTAATCCTAATCTTCCGCGCCTCTTGTTCGTCCCGTGGTTCCGAGTGGTTTTTAGTGTCGTCAATGTACAACCGACCGCGGGCCGGGGTCACTGCCTGGCCGTGGTCGGTGCTGCTTAATGCTGGCTAGGGTTTGTATTTGATTCGCTAGGTAGGTAGGGTAGCTAGATAGACACATCCACAGCACAACCCGCGGTTCGTGCGTCAGTTAACAACCATTTAATGTACACTCGTCCGGCCTTGTGTCCGTTGCGCCTTTCTTTTGTTTTTTTTTTTTTGAGTCGGAAGAAAACATTTTACAACATTTGTAGCCCGTCTCTACAAATTATGGTGTGTGTGTGTATGCTACGGGCGCCCCTTCCGGCTAATGGCGCTCCGGATATGCACCATCGAACATGTTTGTTCACGTGGGCCTGATGCCCGTCGGGATGAGTTATTATGATTTGCTCCCCCATTTGGACCCCCAAATGTCCTCCCCCGGGCCATTCGGCCAGCACGGATCGATTGTTTGAATAATGGGAGTGCGCGCGTGTGTGTGTGTATGTACAGCATATGTTTTTGTGCGAAGCGGCGGCGGACGCGGGCTCAGTGTCCGCCGAAGGACTAATTCGGTGGCTAATGATTAGCGACTATTAATTACCGGGCCTTTGTGGGCACCCGTGTGTGTGTGCGTGCACCTGGCCGTATGTTTACATATCGTAAATCGAAAATGGACCCGTCCGGTTGTTTACACTAATCAAGCAGGCTGTCGCTGGGCACGGCCGATTCAAGCAGTGACAGATAGAGGGCGCCACTCGGCAACTGGGACACTGAGGCGCTGATTGAGGCTGACGTTTTGTTGGCACTTTCTTAGCGCAGTTTTAAGAAAGAACCAAGAAACGATGATGCCGGCAAGGGGACACTAATGTCGCCGTCGTCGCAATGTCTGCTCGCCGTCGCCGTGCTTTATGGCCTCGAGCGCTCAGCTAATAAGCATTACTTTTAACGGTTATACGGTACATTTGCTGGGGGATTGTGGGGCGAGCAAATCCACCGAACCGAACGTGCCGGGCAGCCGGTAGCTGGTAATTTACGACCGCCCAGGATTGGGCCGCGTGGTGGCCTTTGCCATTTGCGAGGTTCGCCGCCGGAACGCCGGAAACATGATCCATTCGACCTTCGGCCTGGGTGGGAAGGTGACAGGGCGCTGTGTCATCAATGCCGCTCGAACACGACCCATCCCGGCCCCGGCCCCGCAGCTCAACTGGTGGCCGACGGTGGACAATTTCCGGTTTTTTCCGGCGTGATTTAGCGCCAAAGCCAAAGCCGAACGGCCCGAATCCGATCGAAACTTTGGTCGGTACTTCTGAGAACCAATTTAAAGCATTTCTTCCGCACGCCGCCGGTTGCCGGGCTGGAATGCGATGGCTCAGGAGGGAGAGAGAGAAACGCAGGGATCCTTGCCCGAGGGATTTTCAAAGTTTGCGCCCTTATGAAGCACTCGCTGGGTTCGAAGGGCTTCCAACGCCCAATATTTGCGCCACACCACCAACCGTTGATCCTCTGTGTGTGCGTGTGCCGGGTCAGGATTTCTGTCCTTCGGGTCCTTCTTGCTTCTTCCGGGACCCATCGTGGCCCGTTAATTAAGACTTTTTGCATGAGTGGAAGGCAGCAGCGCGAGGCAGTATCTTTGATGCTCGATGAACCGTGATCTCTCTCTCTACCGAGGAGCGCCTTGGGAAATGGGAAAATTGGAACCAACCGGAGACCGAAGGCCTGCAAAGCCCGGAAGCTAATTTAATATTTTGTCTCTTTCGGCCGGGCTCGCGTTCGATACGGGCTAAGCCTCGGAATGGGTGGGAAAATAAAATAATTAAAATATGGAAACATTTAAAAATGGGGCCTCGGGTTGGTCGAAAATATTTTTCCCCGCTGAAATTCGTTTGTGGCCGAGCTTTATGTTCCATTTAGCGCGGTAAGCTGCCGGCTTTACCGACCGTTATTCGATTGTACAGGATCGAACCCAACGAGGTGCCTGCGGGTCCCTTTGTCTCCGCTGTTGGCCCAACATATTTTCATTAATGGCTGCCACCATTAAGGCGTGTCAACAGACAGCGAACGGTGCTAATTAAACGTACGAACTTTTCAGTGGAAAACGATGTGGGACGAAAAGGAACCCACTCGGGGTGGTGGGTGGCGAAAGAGTTCAGGCGTTCATAAGGAGTTGTTTCTTGAAAGTATCCATAAAGAGCGAAAATAGTGTGTGTGTGTAAGAGAGAGCGAGAAAAAGAGATCGAGGGAGAGATAGTAAAGTAATTAAGTTTTTCGATGTTTTCATCTCGTGTTCGGTCGGGCAGCCCAACTTCCTAACAACATAAATGAGACAATATTGAAACAAAAAACACGAAACAGGAACTAATCGGTCGGAATCTTTCGCGGGAACTGTTTGCCCGTGAAACTGGCGCAAAAAAACCAGAACGATCGGCGGCGGAAAATGCTTCAGAAAGCTGGGTTCACCGGAAAATCCCATTCCGCCACCGCGAGTCACAGCGAATCAATCGCCCTCGGATGAAGCTGGCGCCCGGGTTTTAATTTTAAATTGGCCCTATATTCTGCGAAAAGGTTTTCCGCCAAAAGGGGTTGAAAAATTGGAGAAGCTGCTCGGGTGCTACTGGTTTATTGTGAAGAGCCTTCACGCCCTTCGCGCAAGGACACGGCGGGGGCAGTGGCGAAAAAAGGGGTTTCGTCAATCGCCCACCACGTAGCACATCTTGCTGTCTCTCTCGCTCGCCGCTTCTGTCCGTCTTTTTCTTCGGCATCCATCAATCTCGCATCAAGAATTCGGTTTCGCGCCGCGTAGATGTCACTCATCGATACGGGAACGCTCCATCAACGGGGTGGCATCCCAACCCCGTTCCTGCCAGGCCGTGGGTACACTCGGCAGGGCGGGGGGAGGGCATTAAAACGCGGAGCAAAGTGAATAAAAGGAAAAAAAAGAAAAGCTTTATGTCACTTTGCCGTTTTCGCGCGTCAATCCTTAGCGCCTTGTGGGGAGTGCGCAGCGGCTCCTCCGAGCACAATAACAACAACAATAAGAAGCAGCAGCAGCAGCAAGGAAAGTTGCCGGAAAGTTGCGCCGTACGGATGCGGAACGCTTTCGGTAGAAGTTTTGCATTAGCGAAGCGCTAAAAAATGGCCACCGATGCCACCGTAGATATCAACTGCGTGATAGGGTTGTCGGGAAGGATAATGGCATTGACACGGAGTGAGAGAGAGAAAGAGAGCGCGCGAAAGAGCGATAGAATGACAGCAAATTCGCTCGTAGGGCGAAGAAAAAAAATACGAGAGAAACTCAAATGATTGATTGATTGCTTCAGAAATGTTATCCTGACAGTTCGTTGTTTGTGTGTCACTCTGTGACATGAGGTTTCGTTCTTCCTTCTCTTTCGCTCGCTCACTTTCTCGCTCTCTCGAGATCGACCCATCTCCGTCGCACGCGATTCGGGCAAAAATTCGCGACGGCGAAGACCAGCGTGGCTCCAATCAAATCGGGGACCAGGATGGTGGTCCCGGTGGTGGTCACCGGCCCCTCTCCCTGCTCCGGGGAAGGTTAATCCAATCAACGGGACATTGACGTGTCGCGCCCGACCGGTGTCCGAAGATGGTGTGTTGGGTCCGGGCCCTGGTTGGGTTGGTGCTGAGCCCTACGGACAATTAGTGACGGCGCCAAGGACACACTGATTGGATGGAGGGTCGTTCCAAGAAATGAGGAAGTCACAGCCGTCCGTCAGGGTGGCGGCATTAGGCGGCACGGCACCGAAAGTAGGCAGGCTAATGGGTTCCAGTTAAAACTCGATCACGAACCCGGCGAAGATCCTTTTTTTCCTCCTCTATCGCCGCCGTTGGATCCAAAGGGCCGGGGGGGGCGATGGGTGGACCAAAAAGTTTCCAGCCCTCTTTTTACGCACGGATCCTGGGCGCCCGCGGGCTGTTCGCGATTAATGCGCCGCGCACGATGCTCGGCGGTAATTAAATCGTCGATGTTTTGCATAAATTTGGATCAACATGTTGACGCGTTTAGGACGAAAGTAGGAGATACTTTACGACCAATCTGGCGCCCTGTTTACAGGTACGAGAAGCGACCGGCCGGGGCCACAGGTTTTTTTTCCGGGGCCACCTCGTGGCGCATCCTTATTAATGATGCGATGAATTTTGCATTAATTACCACGGAACGGCGCCGAAATGGGGTCTGCCTTTTCGCTGCCCCATTTCTCCGCCATTTTGCCTTTGCTGCCCATGGTTCGCTGGCCATGAAACATCCATGTTACCGTGCACCGTTTTAATGCGCTACGCACCCAGCGAAGCGATGACGGGGTCGCCCCATTATGCAACGCAAATGGGAATCATAATTCAATCGTTACTTTTTTCGCTATCGCAATAGGCTTACCTTTTTATGCTTTTCGGCACGCGGATCTAACCCCACCTCACCCGGTCACGACGGTTTAACACGATTTTGCCGCTGGGATCGCCAGTGGCAGCTAATAAAAATCGGGTGGCTTACAAAATGGTGATCATTTATGTTTCGCGCCCGGGCACCATAATGGAAATGAACGGCGGCGTGTGGAAGGATGTGCGTGTGGCGTCCACCGGGAGCTAACCCTCCGGAGGGTTGTGTGTGGCAAATGAAAAATGGGGCAAAAAGGACCTTCGGGACAATTGTGGCCACCACCGCCGGGAGCACCCAAAAGGGGCCAACCAGCAGTCGATCCTCTCCTGTCAACCGCCGACCATTTTTGCGAATTGGGTTCCGAGTAAAAAATAGACCAACATGAAGGCGTACACACACGCACACACACACACACACATACGCCCGCAGGAATCATCATCGTCGTGCGGGTATAAAGCTTATGCTTCAAACGATGATGGAAAGCCGGCGCAGCGTTGCCCTGGGTGTCCTGGCGGCCTGGCCTGGTGGAGTCATTTCTCGCTGCGCCCCCCGAAAACCTGAGCCCGGCCGTCCGTTCCGTTTTTGGATTTTTCAAATCATCGTGTCCCCCGTCTCGGTCTGCTTCTTGGCTTGTCATGCACGGCCCATGCGAAGGAAAGGATACTGGCCGCGCCACTAAGCCGCGCCGACGGGATGGGCCCGGCTGCTGATCCCCCTCCGCACGTGGTACAAAAAGGTACAAATCGAAAAGCCTTTACAAGGCTAAGGCCGGCCCCCCCGTAAGACAGCGCAAGAGCCCACCCCCGTTCAGCAGGAGATTTGTGACGGGAACTTTGTGTTAGCGGGGATGCTTCTTCCGGCAGCCAAGGCGAAGGCGAACTGAAGGGCGCACATTTGCCGTTGACGGTGATCAGAAATAATGGTGCGAGCAGGCGGAACGGGATGGGCATTAAAACTCGCCCGTTAGGGTCTAGAGAGAGAGAGCTAAGGTGGGTCAATCGGGAGCGAAGTATATGTGTGTTCTTCTCCAGGTTTCTGGCGTTCCTGGCGAGGACAATGCGGACATACGGATGAAATTCGGGCAAAATCGAGCAGAATCAAGTAATGGTATAAATGATTGAAGTACTGCACCGTTATGAGAGTTAAAGGAACGGTGACTGTGTGCGTGTGTTAGCCGTTCCAATATCGGATAAGCCTCAAAAACAAACCATGCCTCACTGAGAGCTTCAAAAACGATAGCCTAGAAAACTTTAAAGCTGAGTCCCCCCCCGCGCGGTGAACGCTGCTCCGTTGCGAAGGGGAGCGAACCAAGTACCGACACAGGATGACAACATTTGTAAGCATGATATGCTTACGCCGCTTCGCTCCGCGGCGACACGGGTGATTGTAGATTATTTTCGGCTCCTCCGTCTTCTTCGAGGACGATGGCCTTCGAGGGCATGCCACCACCACCACGTAACCCGGCGAACATAGAAGCCCAAAAGAAAAATGTCTTCCTTTTCGGGGGGAGGGTTGTTGAAAATGGGAAAATAATATAGCCAGCGGAGCGACACACACAGAGGGACCGGAGGTCGCTTTCAATCTGCTGGTGACGACGCTGAAGCTGAAACAGGAACCGGCACCGGAAACGGGATACACATTTCGGCGTTGCCATGGCGCGCGCGCCGTGTCAGAAAACGTGACCTCGACGCGATGCTGCGTTACGCTTCGATCGATCGAGCGGACCTTTCGGGGCGCGTGGTCCTGTGGTGGGCCGAGAGCGGTGCACAGAGAGCGGACGGGCCTCAGCTTCTGTCAGCGGCGGTCAGCTTCGGCTCCGGCTCCAGGATTGTTCCTTTAAGCTTCGGATTTTTAAGCTTAAAGAATTCGCTTAAGGACACGTTCAGGCTGCCTTCGTCGACGCCCGGGTGGAGCTCGTAGCCCGGGCGGCGACGATGGGGGCCACGATGTGCCATTCATCCGGTCATGCAGCCTACCGTCACACACACACACACACATACGCGCGGCAAAAAACCCAGCTGGTCTGCAGTTCTTTGAGGATATGTGGCGCCAAGTAACCAAGCTATTCTGCTCGCGCTCCAATAAAGAAGCAAGTTCTGGGTGGCTGGCTCCGGGCACCTGGTGGGTCGGCCCTGTGGCCTACTCACTACGCCTACTACTCGTGCGTGCGGCACAACCTTCGCTGAGGCGTCCTCGGAGTGTGGACAGGATAAGGGATGGTCACTTTCGGGCTCTCGTTACCTTGCTGATCGTCGTTTGCTGTAATTTTCATCCCATTTGACGGATCCACGGGCCCGTCGTGAGCCTTCTCGGGTCGTCCCCTTCTCGGACCGCCATCCGGTTTGCTTCAGTCCGCTGGCCACCGGATCTGTAACGGAAAGAAAGTGAAACGAGAACCGGCTTGAGAACGTGCCCTTCGGTGGGATGTGTTAATTAAAACGCTGCTTCAGAAAGACCAGCTGGACGCTGAGCCCAAAGCACCATGGGGCAGAAAGTGGTTACAAATCGGGTATAAGTTCAGTTTTATCTCCTTGAAATAGGTCACTTAACTATGCTTCTGGCGTAGATTCCGAGATTTCATTTGTCAAAATCGAAAGTGGGATAAAAAATGCTGTTTGAAGCCAACTTTTAACTCACTACTTTAACGCGATCGTTTGCACGGTCTTCAAACGATAATGTGCCTTTAGTAAGTATTTAACAGGTACAGAATATACGTTAACAAAGCGTTTACATTTGGGCAATTAAGGTATGCAATATATGGTAGTAATTGTCTGCCTATTCAACTGAATATGTATTTCTTTTGGGGCATATGCATTGAGGGGTTCTATCTCAGCCTCATATTTTCATTGTGCACATTTTTCTATAATTTATTATATCAATAGTTACAGGTTTTTTCCAGAAAAAAAACAAAAAAAAAAAACGGTAACGAAGATATCTCGATTGACCATGCATTTAATCAAGTAGATTAATATCCACATGAATTTTGATGAAGAAATAAACTATTTACTATTCGTTTGCAGTTTTGCAGTTTGCACACTCATAAGTGACAAGACTTTTATCCGAAATTCGGTATTTGCCGATGATTATGCATTAAAACGTCATAACTATGACTATTGAGAGGGCAAGTGTCATGCGGATTGCATAACTACGGGTGCAAAGAAACAAATTCGCAAAATGGATAATTTAGTATACCCAACCGCATGTACTACAGTTTGAATGTTGAATTTGATCAAAACACATGCAAGGCAAGCAAAAAACCTTCCATAAAGTCCATAGATTCTTCTTTAAAACAATTTATGTCCCCCTGTTCCACAAAACATCCCCATAGTGTGTGGCCTTCAACATCACAGTCGGTCGCGGCGAACGAGATGGATTGTCCTCGGCCGGCTGGTGTCCGGCTCGGGTAGCACGTGGCCGAGTGCCGCGCCTGAACTCAATTAGCGCTGGGCGCAAACGTTTTTCGCAAAGGATGCTTAACCAGAACCTCGTAAGTGGCTAGCAAATGGTTGTCTTTTTTGCGTGATACGCCAATAAAGCGCTCTCAAAAAGACTCCATTACGGTGGCCATACTACATGGTTTGCACAGCGTTTGAATTTCTACGTGCAGCAAAATGTTTTTGTGAAGGCTTAGCTGTAAAAGGAATATGTTTTTTGGCAGTGTTAAAAATGGTAAAAAGGAATCTAAAAATGCATGAAAAACTGAATCCCTAGAATCTGTTCGAAACCGATTGGGAGATGGTTCATTACCGGTTCGCACCCGATTCGAATCAGTGGCCTGGTTTTATGGCCCCATTCAAACAGTTTACCACGACTTGAATAAAAAATATACATTCACACAAAACATAAATATATTCATTAACTCAACTGTTTGGAAGTCACTCAAAACTAGTCTAACGATGCTACTGCACACGCTGCTGTGTGGTTTAAATTTGTACAAATGAAGTATACGTCAAAAGTTATAGAGAAACAAAAAATGGAAAGCCTTGGTTGAACCTAAACAATGTATGAAAATATTGCTTTTGCCTAAAGCAATCAATTAAACGGTCAGCTAGGCTTCTTTTGTTATAACGCCGACGTGACAACAAAAGTAACGGTGCGCCACCCTGCGGTGACAGCCTCGAACGCCAGGTTGCCAGGATCACTCCCCACAATCGAGGAAACAGTTTCGAAACTTGTTCTTAAATCATTTAAATGCGCGTTCCGGACATGTCAGCGAGTCTATTCTTCCGGGTGTAGGAAAGGAGTAAGAGCTCGCGGCAGCCAACGGCAATACCATCGGCAACCAACGGCAACAGCAACGTCCTTTCGGTTCCAAGCGTATCGTTCCGCGCTCGGGGACCATTTAGAGGCGGACGCTGAGCGATAATTATTAGACCATTTCCGCTTAGCTGGTCCGTTTCGCCGGCATCATTAGACCCGTGCTCGGCGGTGTTCGTGTCGTAACGCAAGGTGTGTAGCCACGACGCGCGACCAAGCCCGCACTGCCAGGACTTTCTTCCATTCCAACTTTGGCGAAACCGAGCGAAACGAGTCAACTGTAAAGGAAAAGTACCTTTTCGGTTGTTGAATCGGTTGGAGCAAAAAACGAGCCAACCCGCGGAGAAACCCGAAAACTTCCACCGGGCCACAGGTCGCCGGGAGTCGGTGGAGTGCGAAACGAGAGGCGCACAGCGTAGTGGCGTGGAATTAACCGTTGGAACCACATTTAAAACCTCTCTCTCTCTCCGTGTGCGGCCGGAAAACTTTTCATCAAACAAAGCCGTTGCTGGTTCGTTTGCTTATTTTGGTGTACTTTTTCCCTCACGCGGTAAAGACACTCGGCGTAGTCAAATTGAATATTAGGGCAGCGGAAAATTGTCACAATTTTAATGAGCAAACTGCGGCCAGCGTTGGAACACGGTAACGGTGCCTCACCGAGCAATATTCAGGCTGCAGGCAGGCTGGCTGGCTGTGGACTGATGCCGTAAGGGCGCTGGCGACCAAATGAAACCGGATCGTGACGGTCAACCCATAGAAAAGGAAGTTTCGCCCAGCGGAGCATCTTGGGACGACACGACCGGGTGGCAGCGGCACGAAGCGATCAACGCCCGTTTTCTTTCCGCGAAATTTCAATTATCCTTAACTGTTTCGATGATTTTTGGTGTAGTTTTCTTTTCCAAAAACTTTGGAGATCGGTTTGCTGGGAGAATAATCGGGAATGGTGATTCCTAATTTTCGACCTCTTCTAGATTTATTCAAGAGTCCTAAAAGCTTAAGAACCTTTCATTATGGCATCAGATTCGAGATCGATGTCAGGGAAAATAGAAGCAGTAAATTGTACGCAATTAATAGAGAACTTACAGTAAGTATTCATTCAACAGTTATATTCTGCAATACATACGCCTCTCAAAATATTAAACGCTGAACAACAACACTGAACACTATCTGATCACCATCATAGTTTAACAAAACTAATTTTAAAAGATTTTTAAATATGTTGTAAATATCGTGTTATATTCAAACAGACCTGAAAGCTAAGAACTATGAAACTTTTATCAACGTTTCCATAGTAGTTTTGGGTGTGCTACTAGGTTGTATACTAAGTTTTGACGTTCGATTCCTTAGGGCGCAGCTACGAGCCTAATTTTTTGGTACACTCTTCAAATGAACGTATGTGAAGTTTCATTTAAATCGGTCACTTAGTTTTTTTTTACAAGCCATTTAGTATCGACATGTCAAAATAATTTTTACAACTGGTATGACGTCATCATTTGATGGAAACGCTTTTCACGCATGATTTTTTTGGGTCTGAAAACAGATGGAAGTCGCTAAGGGCCAAATTTATTTATTAGCAAAAATTTGACAATGGGCAATTGAGCCTAGTTGACAAAAGGAAAAAAAAAATTTAGCTAACCTAAACAAAGCCCTAGCTAGCCTAACTCTGCGCCTGGCGAAGACGAAGACAAAAAACCGGTAACCAGACATTAAAAGGACGCGAGGTCAAGGACACTACGACACTGACGAATAGACATGTTATAATCCACAATGGACGAACAGAGATTATACGTACGACACATAGACAATACAGGATCTGGTGAATAGGGTGGATACTACAACAATTCGATCTTTAATTAATGGATTTTTGCCGTTTTCGAATTGCTTTTGTGACCTGGTGCAATGTTCCATTTTTAGCGAATGCGGCACCCATTTTGCAAACAGCTTTCTCGAACTCAAAACTTCAGTCAAAATATTGGTTATACTGTTCAATGAGTTGGCTAGGTCTTGTACTTAATTTCTATTAGTGATTGGACGATTTTCAAAAACGATATCCTGTATTGTTTTACGATTTCCGATGTTGTGTTTGTTTTTTGACGTTTTTGACATGGATCGTCTTGAAGGCTACTACGACCGCGTTTAAACTCAGAAACTGCTCTTTTAACCCCCTAATTGAAGGCGAAGAGTCCTTATACACTTTCAACATTCGTTCATAATTTTCCTTTGCCATTAAACCTTTCAAAAATAAAAATTAAATCACTGCACATACTTGATTTTTTCGATTGTGAAAAATAATTTTGACATGTCGATACTAAATGAGTTGTAAAAAAAACGAAGTGACCGATTGAAATGAAACTTCACAGACGTTCATTTGAAGAGTGTACCAATATCACAAAAAAAATCAGGCCCGTAGCTGCGCCCTAAGGTATCGATCGGTATCGTCGAAACTTAGTATACAACCTAGTATGTGTTTCAAAAAGGATTACAGCACAGCGAAACAAATCAATTAATTGATAACGTAGAGTTGTACAGTCCTGTAAGAGTATCCCGTACTGGCTATATGAACACGATTTAATTATTGCATATTATTGCGAAAGAAATGTTCTTCATCCGTAGCGCTTTCACTTACGAGTTGCTCAGTCCTTTACCGTGCGCTTCCGCACATCGATAACGATTGGCGCGGGAAGCATAAGGCGCCGGGAGGGCCGTCCCGATAGCCGGCCGTCAATGGCAGACCCACTTGCGGCTGAAGGGTACTCGAGAGTCCGAGAGTCCGAGTGCAGAAAGCCAGGCATAGGCGGCCGAGGACTGTTGGCCGAGCATAATTCGAACGTGACATCGGATATGAAATGAGCAAACATGGCTGGCCCGATTCACAATGAATGCTTTCGGTGCCGAAGGACATGTGTTGGTGTGCCGATCTGGTCCCGGACTCTCGCGGGGGGGGGCGGGCGGGGACAGCACCTTCGTGCGGAGCAATGCTCGCCGATAATAGGTTCGGTCAATATTGATCGAACAATTTCTCCACTTTATGCTCGTTGCGATTTGTTGCGGACCATCGGTGGCTGGGTGGCGGGGGGACGAGGAAGCACGGGTCACACGCCGCCCCCCTGGGCGGTGTACCATCGAGTATTTCGAGAGTTTATCGGCATCGGCCGATGACGGCCTGAAGGACATCATCTTCGGCCGGCATCTTGGCCGGTGTGCGCCGTGCCATCCCCATTTCCGGTAAAAATGGACGAAGTTCGATTCGGGATGGTACACGGTAGCAAATCGAGCGAAATGCTGGACAAATATTTACCAACAATTTTAGAATGCGAGTGTGGCTCGAGTGCGCGTTTGTTGCGAATCGACGAGAGTGTCGATCAATTAAGTTTGCCACTTTCTTGCTTTTTTGCTTACCATGATGGGTTTTTAACTTTCGACTTCCCACTTCTATCCTTCCAATCGGCCGGTGGAATGTTTTCGCGCGGCCCCAACTGTCTGCCGGAGGAAAATTGCAGACCCACAATTTTGCGGTTATTTTCGCGGTGCCTTGAATTCCGGCCACAGCGATGGGTTTTACCATTCACGATGGTTTCAACGGCTCAGGATGTGGTCTGTCGGGTCGCGGAGCGAATATCTCCCGGCGGGCTACAATCAACCTCCGCCAGCTTCGTCCTAGAGCCAAACAAAGGACCAAATGGATGTAAATTTGCAATTCAAGCGGAATCTGTAATTTCCATACACAAACGGCACAATTTAACCACAATGTGCATCATTATAATGTATCCTAATCATTTATTTTATCGTCTTTGGATTATGGTCCTTCCGAAGCATTAGCATCCAGCAAAGCTCCATTTCCCCTCCAATCGATCTTCGATTTTCCAATCTTAGTTGTGATTTGGTGACGGCATTAGAAAACATTAGGAGATGCTGGATTCGCTACAAGCTCATCAGTTGACCAATTTATCCTTTCCAAACATCGTAACGTACTCGAGGCAACGCGACTAAATAGCTATTGCCCTATCAATATTAACTGACCAATAGGTTGCGCTAAACTTCCTTAGTTTATTCTCTTGTTTATTGATGCCAATGAAGATGCTGATGGAACAATAGAGGGTGCCGAGGCTGACGAAAAGCTCTTAGTAACCGGATTGCCACGGTAGAAGGGCGTCATTGGCACGATCAAACTGCTTGACAAACAAGACCTAAAAGCCATTGGTAATCAATTTTGCACAAAGCTTTCGAAATGAGTAAAAAAACGCTTCGTTCCGGCACGGTGCAGTTGTCCAATAAGTTTTAACTGGTTTTCTGATAATAAACGCTGCCACCCCGTGCTGCAAATCCTTCATCGCTCAATCGCTCAAAATGCCGCCAATGCGCAAGTTGAGGAACAAATTGAATCGCTTGTCATTTAAATCAATCCAATAATTTCCACCGGATTCAAGGATCGGCAGCTTAGGCAACCCGATGCACTGACGCAATGCCCCTGATCGATGCAATTCAACTTTTTTATGCCAACCGACCGAGGACGGTGATTGTTTTATGGAGTGATTGCAAACCGGGCTTGGCATGTCTCCTCTGGGACGCCGTTCTCTGTTTTGCGTAGCATCCGTGTGCACCGTGACTCTTAGTGACGCAATCCGACCGCCGCACCGAGAGCCCGTAAATCGATTTTATCGGTGAGTAAGAACGCCGCGTGGCGTCACATTCCCTTCCGTTGACCGACAGCGTGACGGAGTCGACAGAGCGAGACAGAGAGAGAGAGAGAACGTGCAAACTTTTGTCAATTTATTTGTGCTGTGGGAAAATTTATGGATTTTCTTTTACATCGTCCATGGCCCTCGCCCAGAATCATAAGCCCGACCCGACGTGCCCGACGATGGCCGCAACGACGCGAAATTGGTTTCATTTGCATCTTCTTCTTTGCACGCAATAATGTGCAACCATGTGCGAAAGGCAATCAATCGGAGCGGCCGGCCGGCCAGAAGGGTGGAAGGATGGCGGGTGGCACTCGGGGGCCTACGGAGTCCGGTGAGGCAAACGTCGGCGGTTGGAGAGCAATTTGCTCCAACGAAACGTCGACCCAGCGAAGCGTGAGCCTAGAAGGATCCTAGCGCTCCACCCCACCCAGTGGGCATTCTCGAGAATTGTACTTCAAGGATACGCTCTCGGACCCGGGTGGTCGGTGCCGGTGGGTGCTGGGTCTAGGTGGGTCCCCCGGCACGATCCCCCCATCGTGCGAAAGAGCGAAACGAAAGATGGCGTAGCGAATCGAATCAATTTCCTTGCCCGTGGGCAAATCGTACCCTGGCCGCCGGTCGACCTGGGCCCGCCATTCGGTGTCCTTGCCGGAAGGTACCGGATGCTGGCTGTAGTTTCAGCTTGCAGCCCTGGGGTCCTGCGCAGCCCTTTTCCGGCCAGCCCAGCACACAAAGAAGCCATGATTCAATTCAATTATGAAATTTAGTAATTTACTTAAGATGAAATCGAATGATAATGAATCATTCCGGCTTCTCCAGAGTGTCCGGGTTGTCAAGGCGACCGAGCGGGCGCCGGAAGTAGCAGCAGCAGCAGCAGACTGATAAGATACACTACCGCCGCGTCACCATCGTTGACTTTTGAAGGAAATTTAAATAAAAATTGGGACCACACTCGTAGAAGAAAGTTGCCGAGTAGTCTCCAGCTTACAAAGTGTGCACGGAACATCGGAATGTTCGGATCCTTCGTGTGCTGTCCGAGCGCGGAAGGCCTTGGACGGAAACCCTTTTCAGCGTCCCGCACACAAAAACAGGAAAATGATATAAAACCCACAACGCATCCCATCCCGTTATTCAATCAGTCCTTCCGGATCCGGCCTTCCGGGGTGGGTCGCACGGGCCCGAGATCCATATCATCGGCCGGTTGATCCTTGAGAGCGTGCCCGACCGAGCACCCCCGAAAACATCTCAAGATGGGTCCCATACCGTCAATAGGGTAATTAATTTTTGTCCAAGAGGTCAAAAGTCGAGACGACCGGGCGCCCGGTCACGAAGCTAATGAGCGATCGCCCGAAATCCGAACACCGGAAGTGAAAGTTTCCGGGCCCAGCCTTATTAGGCGTTTATTTATCGCCCGAGAAGCGTGATCCTTTTCATCCTCATCGTTTTTTATCGCTCTCAGGTTTGCCGTTCGGGTTCGCTTGGGAATGGAGATGAGTTTTCGGTCGCCCTGGAGCCTAGCCCGAGTTAACTACTCTGGGAGTGTCAATGCCAATGTGTGTGATATCGGATTTCGTGGGCCGTAACTGTGTTTTAGTTTTAATGAAGGTTCTTCAAAGTCCCAATCGGACATATTGAAACCATTAAACGTTATTAGGATCGTAAGCCAATCTGGGGTAGCGGTTCGGGAATCACCGATAGATATTAATTTATTCGTGGCAAACGAACGGCCATAAAATGGCGCCTGACGAGATAATCGTGAGGATTGTTTCAAAGAATTCATATGAGCTGATTAGAATTCAAGACGTTGGTTGTAAGGTGTTTCTGGGACCCGAAGAACACGGACCACTCACTGGTTATTGCTGAATTATCTGATTTGATCCAATAATATTTGTTTGAGTACTCGATTTCTGCTAATTTGAACCACTGACGTATGTGGTGGACTTATGGTTGGTTCTTCGATACAAAGAATTTCAGATTTTTTTCAAGCTTTAGTTCGACACCATTCTTTTTGTCTGTTTCATGGCAACAATTAAAATTATTGGACTCACTTCAATGCGTGTTAGCTGTAAAATGAAGCGCCATTATTCGAAATTAAACATGGTGTGACTAAGATGCGAAACCGAAACCTATCCGTGACCGTTATCCGTTATGTTTTCAGAGTTTTGCTATCCGCAAGAGTTCTGAGTTTCGTCCGATCCTTGATCAGTGTTATTTCGCTGGGATGGTACGCGGTTGATCAATTGCCACATTATAATATTCACTTAATTCTCGTCACTTTGTTACTTCAATATCTCCTTTCGTCAGTGTTGCAATGTATTTACTTTCATGCCGCCATAGACACTCTTTCAGTCGTTTATCAGTTCCTACACTGGTATCCCGGTTTTATTGTTTTTCTTGTTGAATGTGATTAACTATGCTACGGGTTCTAAGTTGTCAATCAGGCTATGCAGCCCGTTGAAGATGCTTATGAAATAACTCCATTAATTAATTGAATAAATAAATTAATAAATAAATTACGCTAAAGCTTACAGAAAAAAGTTCTAAAGCCGTGAGTCTTAAATAAAGTATTAACGCCTGACGAGTAATCCTAACCGTTAATGGTAGAGTTTCATTTATCTTAACTTTAGAATGCTTTTCTTCCACCGGGCCTGATGGTCCTTAATGTATATTCTGAAAACAGGTCAGTCACTCTCAGGCCTGGGCGTCGAAAGCTCTGTGAAGTCACGAGTGGAGCGTACAAGATAATATGGTCGTGAAGAGTCGAAATCGATTAGGCAAAAGTAAAACAAATAAATAAGCGTCCAGTGAGCCTCATCCACGGTGCCCGTGGGTCGACGTTGCCCCGACTAGGTAACAATAAAGAGCTTTCGGGCACCTGGGATCTGGGAACTCCCTCCGGTTCCTGTGAGTCGGCACACGTGGTACATTAAACGGGTCAGGAGTCGGCCAAGTTTCCGTTTTAGAAGATTCCAAAATAATGACTTCGCAGGGCCGCCTCGTCTGAAACCAGGACCCACGGCGAATGGAGATTGTTTCCAGGGGGCTTGCCAAGCTTGAAACTGTGGGCACTGATTGTGCCCAGAAGATCCGTAACGAGTACGGATTTCCGACTGGAAAGTCCCGGGAAGGGGGTCGAATTGACACTGAGCATCTCGCTGGCTTCGAAGTGCGGAATGGACTTCGAGTGGACTCGTGGGTTCCAAACGATTTTCAACGAGCAAATGTAGCTCGGGTACTCTCGGGTGGGAATGGTTCTAACGGCCATGCCATGTACTTACCGCCAGAGGTCCTGTCGCTCTACAGCTTGCCGCGCCGGTACGTGGCCGAGCGGTGGCTGCCGAACAGGATGCGCTTGAAGGCCTGCCGGAACTCGGGGCTGAAGATGGTGTAGATGACCGGGTTGAGCGTGGAGTTGAAGTAGCCGAGCCACAGGAAGAGCGACGCGACCGTGTCGTTGATGGAGCAGCTCTCGCAGAGGGGCAGCAGCAGGGCGGTGAGGAAGAAGGGCAGCCAACAGACGACGAACGCGCCCGTGATGATGGCCAGCGTTTTGGCCGCCTTCCGCTCGCGCTTCGCCTCGAGCGTCTCCTTGCGCTTCGAGACCTGGGCATGCGGATTCGGGCTACTGGCGATGTGGAGCGCGGAGCCGGCTCCCTGCAGCTGCCCTGCGCCACCGGCACCGGCTGGTGGTTTGAGGCCGGTGGTCTGGTTGGCGTGCGTCCCGGTCTCCCCAGCACCGCTGGCCTGGGACTCCTGGTGCTGCTGCGTTTGGGGCGCGTCCGGGTGCAGCGGAGTGGCCGCCGGGAGAAGCAGAGGCGCGGCCGGTCCACTACCGTTTCCGCTCGGACTGCGTTTGGCCACCGTCCGGTTATTGTTATTGTTCGATTCCGTAGCGCCGGACTGTGCCAGCTGCCGGTGCGTCACCTCGTACGAAACCGTCGGGATTTGACTATTGCTAAGGGGGGTGCTCTGCAAGTAGAAGCGAGGCAGCCGGAGGCCGGCGCCGGACGATCGAATCAGACCCGAGAGCCTTCGCTTTGCGCTGAAGTGGGTGAGGGTGGGTTGTGAATATGCAAATCGGAGCATCGGCCATGATTTCGGGGACCTGGGTGGACCTCCCGACGATGGCACGATGAATTGACCCAATGGGCATCGTTGGGGCCCAGCGGTCGGGCTCGGAAAAGTAATTAATTGATGCGCAAGAACAAACGCAGACCGAGTTCCATGTTCATAGGTTCGTTCGATTTGAACATACTTTGAACCGATCGGTTTCGGTTGGGCAGCAGGATTGGAACTCTGGCTGATCCCGTAAGTTGAAGCGCAAGCGAAGAAGCAAATTCTTGGAATGTCCGTGCGGCCACGACTAGGTCCCCCGGGGAACATTTGTCAAATTTTCTGTGGTTTTTTTTATGCTTTGGATGCCAGGCAAACAATCAACAGTCAAACAATCAAAATTGATCACCAAAATACGGTGACTAGCGAGAAACAGTTTCTCATCGGAACGTACACATAATGTGTGCAAAATTTATCTTTTTCTCCCTCTGGAATCGATCCCCGGAGATTTTGAACAGTTCCCAGAGCAAACTTTTTAACGGTTAAATGTCATTTTGATGTACATTCATTTGCAGCCATTGGGGAATTTGAGTGGTTCGATACAAAGTGTATTTGAAGTGTGAAGCTTAAAGTGTTCGTTTTTTCCATTTCTTATTCCTTTATTTTGCTCGGTACTAGAGCAACTAGAGATATGGTTATTTATAAGCAATAGTAACGTAATTTCTTATGCGTTTTGATGTTGAAAATGCAGAATTAAGCGTGAGAAACACAGGCGAAACAAGGTTCACAAGCCGCCCAATAACTGAAAGTTGCAAAAAAGGAAGGTCGTCGAATGGCCACCGAAACGAATTCACATCTCAACTACAAACCCTCTTCTGTCCGTCAACAATACTCAACATAAATTGCAATCAGAAGGCATATAGGTCTCTTCTGCACAGTCAATAGGATGCTTGCATAACTGGTCGTGTTTTCAAACAGTTTCCGAGCCTAAAAAAGTCAATTTGAGTCATACTAGGTTGTTTACTAAGTTTTGCGGTTCGATACCAGAGGGCGCTGCTACAAGCTTGATTTTTTTTTAGATATATTGGTACACTCTTCATATGAACGTATGTGAAGTTTCATTTCAATCGGACACTTAATTTTTTTTTTACAAGCCGTTTAGTAACGACGTCTCACAGAATTTTTTACAGCGGTAAAAATCAAGTACCGTGCAATGATTTATTTTTTATTTTTGAAAGGTTTAAACGCAAAGGAGATTTATGAACGAATGTTAAAAGTGTATAAGGATTCTTTGCCTTCAATTAGGTGGTTCAAATAGGGGATTCTGAACTTAAACATGGTCGTAGTAGCCTTTAAGACGATCCGTGTCAAAAACGTCAAAAAACAGACACAACATCGGAAATCGCAAAACAATACAGGATATCGTTTTCGAAAATCGTCCAATCACTGATAGAAATTAAGTACAAGACCTAGCCAACTCATTGAGCACTATAACCAATATTTTGACTGAAGTTTTGGGTTTCAGAAAGCTGTTTGCAACATGGGTGCCGCATTTGCTACAAACGCATTCGAATGCATCTTTCTTGGCAACATTTAAAGCGTTTTCGATAGGATAATGTGGATTTTGTGCATTGAATCATCATTGTAGATGAGGCTTGGGTCTCTCACTATGATCCTGAATCAAAACAAGTTGCTAAAGAGTGGTGTGAACCATTTTTTTCGGTTCCGAAACGAGTTCGTCCAGAAATTGCCTAAAAAGATGAAAGCATCAGTTTTGTGGGATGCGAATGAAATGTTGCTAGCGGATTACTTGCAAACGACTAAAAAAATTAATTTCTATTGTTGTTGTAACATTTTAGAGCAACTGAAAGCGAAAATTTGTGAAAACAGACCCGGTTTGAAAAAGAAAAACATCCTCTTTCATCAGGGCAATGCACCGTGTCACAAGAGCAATTTGAAAATGGAAAAAATCCGTGAATTAAAGTTCGAATTGTTGGAGTATCCACCCTATTCACTAGATTTGGCCCTTAGCGACCTCCATCTGTTTTCAAACCAAACAAAAATCGTGCGCGGAAAGCGTTTTTAACCAATTGATGACGTCATAGCAGCTGTAAAATTTATTTTGACATGTCGATACTAAATGGCTTGTAAAAAAAACTAAGTGACCGATTGAAATGAAACTTCATATACGTTCTTTTGAAGAGTGTACGAATATAACAAAAAAATCAAGCTCGTAGCAGCGCTCTCTGGTATCGACCCGCAAAACTTAGTAAACAACCTAGTAGATGGCATATGACATGCTTGGAAGCTCCCTTATTCTGGGAAAAGATGCCCTGGACTGATGAATTGTTGGTAACACTCAACTACACTTATGAGTTTGTCCAGCTTGCCAGACCGTAGCTAACAAGATATGATGAAAGAAGTCACCACTCATGATGGATTACGTCTCACGTCCTATTGGTCAGGACTTCGCCCTACAACAGGGTCCACGGCAGGCACATAGCCCTCGAGGATGTTGATATTCAAGTTAAAAGATATCCCCCTTTCGATCTCTAAACGGTGCACACATATTATTTAAACGACTTAATCGATATTTTTAACAAACTGAACGAATTTTTCATCCTAGTACTGCATAAAATATTTTGTTTTACAGGCCGGCAGACGTTGTGGTCGCTTCAATGTCCCACTCAAAACATTTGGTGATTTTCCCGGCTGGATGCATATTCAACACCAACACCGAAAGCCAACACTACTGGCGTCATCGCCCCAAATTCAGCCACAATTACGATGGCCGACATCTCAATGACGTCAACGATGAAGTACATTGGTGTTTCCTCTTGATGCCGCACGCACAACTTGTTTCTCTTCGCATTTGAGCATAAGTCCGCCCATGTTGCATCGGAACCGTCGATGGGGAACTTAATGAGACGCAAAAAAAAAACCTTTGTTATCCTTCGAACGAAACTTCGAACGACATCTCGAACGCACTCTGGCGGTTTCGGAGTTCCGTTCCGAGTTTTTCCGTTTCACCCGCCTCGATGGGGCGCATGTTGTTGTTGGCAGCAGCCCATGCCTCTATGCCGGAAAACTCACTCACTCCGACTGTTTATTCAGATTTTCACACAATTATGCAGCGTAAATGGAGTGCCGCTGAGTGGCGGTACTTAGCACAGTTTGCGCTGCACCGTTGCTGGGGCCGGAAGCACACCGGCCACCCACTTCCGGCCAAGGGGGGGAGAGGGGGGGGTGGAGAAAATGGGGCAGCAAACACCGGGACGTCGGCCCAGAAGTGGCTCGTTGAATTTGTAACGAACGGCGGACCAGAGGCCGACTCGCCGCGAACTCACCTCGTCGCCGCTGAACGCCGTTTCCGCGCCCTTCTTGTCCGCCGCGTTGGTCGCGCTGTCCGCCTCCGTGTCCTCGACCGTGTTGACCGTGTTGGTGGAGTTGCCCTCGACCAGCCCGAGCGACGATACGGCCGATTTGCTCGGGTTGGTGAACTTTTTCTTCAGATGAAATCGTATCTTGGACTTGGGTTTTGGTGTTTCCTCCTGAGTGCGCGGGGCAACCGATTGTTTTCGAATTAATTAAAACGCCGCGGGATCCGCCGCTAGCCCCCCTCTTACCTGGTTGCTGCTGTTGGGCGTGGCGGGCAGCTTCGGCCCCCGCCGGTGTATCCGCCGCCGGGCGGTTTGGTAGATTTTCCAGTACAGCACCAGGATCACGAACAGTGGCACATAAAACGTGCAGCACGTGGCAAAAACCTGCGGACGGAAAACCCGGATTAGCCGGTGGTGGTCGGTGGCGGTCCGGGTACCCTCTTACCTGGTAGGAGATGTTCTGCGAGACCATACACTTCTGCTGCTCTATCCGCTGCAGGTACTCGGGGTCCTTCCAGCCGAACTGTGGGGCGAGCGACACGATGACGGACGCGAACCACACGAGGAAGATCATCGCAAACACCCGACGGCTGGTCCGGGAGTGCATGTAGTCGATGTTGGTCACCGCCCAGTACCTGCGGATGCGGAAACAAAACCCCAAAATGGTCACAACCCTTGGCCAGGTGGCGGCATCGGGCTACTACCTGTCGGTGGCGATCGCTACCAGGTGCAGGATCGAGGCGGTACAGCAGAGCACATCGCACGACGTCCAAATATCACACAGCTCCGGCCCCAGGATCCAGCCGCGGCTTATCTGCGAGGGCATCGACACGGGGATCAAACGCGGGAAGTGGTATTAATATATGCTGCCGCCTCTGTTCGTGACGAACTAAACTTAAAAAAACCGATTCAAGATGCCGAATGCCCTGGCCGAAGGGACACTTTTAATCGCGTGCCAAAAGAATGCCGCATGTTGCGATGTTGCGCACGGGGCACCGTTTAGCCGTGATTAGCGGCCCAGGGCAAGGAACCGGGCAAGAAGGGGAAGGGCAGCAATTACCTCGTACACGGCACCGAGCGGCATCACCAGACAAGCCACGAACAGATCGGCCACGGCCAACGATGCGACCAGATAATTAGCTACATTTTGTAAATTACGCTCTAAAATGATGGCAGCTATTACGAAAACGTTTCCTGCGGAGGAAAAGAAAGGAGCGAAACAAGGAGGTTAGACGCCGAGGTAGCGAGCGAGTAATGGAACCCCCCCGGCCACGAGCGGGTCATTTCCACACGGCCCTTCGGGGGGTGGTGCCCGCGGCGATGCTGGAAGACCGACGGAAATTGTTGCCTTTTGCAATTAAAAATGCCAACGGAAGTTAATGCACCGGTACTGCGCGCGTGTGTGTGTGTGTGTGCTAAACGGTGACCCAGCAGCGACTCCACTCCTCGAATCCCGAGTTGCTTAATCCTGACACGGGCACGCTGCACTTACCCGAAACCGTTTACGATAGTTGCGCTTCACTTAAACAGTTGCACCGGAATTCCTTTGGAATTATTCATGACCCGGATGCACGGTGCCGCATTGAATCCGGGTTGTGTATCATTTAAACCTTCCCTTGCCCCATCCGACGTTTCGTGAGCGTGCGCTCGGCAGTTACGGAGAGCGGTGTATACGCTACACTTCAAAACTCAAAACAACTCCAGAAACACCGATTCGAAACGCTGATCAACACCTCGACTGCAAGCAGGAACACCGCTTTAGAGTGCACCGCACACACAGCAAAACGCGGAAAAGGAATTCCAAATAATTTCCCGATGGAGCCGCCTGGTGGTTCGTGGCCCGATGGAGGCGCCTGGTGGCGCTGGTGTTTGCGCGGATGGATCTCTGAATCTCTAGGAAAGTCGTACATTATTTTATTATTTACATCTACAATCACTCGCCCGTGCCCCCCCCCCCCCCGGTTACACCGCGTCCCCGCCGAAGAACGAGCACTCACCTATCACGGTAACTAAAATCATCAGTCCAAGTACGAGCGAGGTGACCGCCATCACGATCACATCGGCCAGCGGTTCCGCGTCGGTACCGTTAAGGCCAAGCCCGGCCCCGGCCGTGCCTAGGTCGGTGGCGTTCCCGATGACCGAGATGTTGCCGAGGAACGTCTCATTAACGATGCCACCGACGTCGGCACTCAGGTACGAATCGGGGCTACCGCTGTCGATGAATATATAATCGTACACTTCTGAGCCGGGAGGAGCGCATCCATCGGTCCATGGCGACCCGGCGACAGCCGATGATGACGATGGTGATGGCGATCCGGTGACCGAATCGTCCGATGGCAGGAAAAAAGAGAGAAAGAGGCAAAAAAGGCAAACCAGCGTACGGGTTAGCTTTCGGTTTGGGTTCGCTTTACGATGTACGAGATGCCCGTGCCGTGGTCGGGCCGGGTCGGGTCGATAGTCGTTAGCAGGCTAGATGCTCCGGAGTGCTGGGAGTGCCACACGCTCCAAGAGCGCACGCGACGCACGGTGATAGTAATTTCCACTTTATGCACCGTACTTTCGGTGATTAAATAAAATATGAGACGACTGACGATAAAAATGGGATGAATGCTCTGGGCAATGGCCGGCCCCGGGAATGGCCGGGCACAAAAATAGACCAGCGACGGTCGAACGGACGGTCGCTCGAAAGGTTTGGAAGCTCTCGAGCACTCGGTTCTAGAATAATTAAACCCGAATGCAGTAAAGATGAGCGCACTGGCCGGGATGTTATTAAAATTACATTTAATTACACTTCAATTTATTATGATATTTGGGATGAATCATTCAAACATATTAGGATTATGACCAACATATTGCATGCATTTGGTTGAATAGATGCCGAAATTCGGAGCCTTCGTAAATAAATATTTTAAATTAGAAGTTCACTCGTCTTTCAAAGCAAGGATCGCAGCGCGCGTTTGCTCGAGTGCCTCAAGTTCGTTTTCTGTCAGTTCAGCAGTCGTATCCAATCCAATCATATCGTAAAAGTTACTGCCTCCGGCAGCCCGAAAGGAATGCCGGCGAAAGTGTTGGCTTCGTCGAAGAAATAATGGAACATAATGGAAAAGTCAACTAAACCAATGCCGAAGCCACTTCACTTGAGTGCGCCTCGACGGCCTCGACTAATTAATCCCATTGTGCCGTAAAGCTTCAACATAATGTGTGCGGCGCTGAACGGAACGGCACGCTCGGCTTCCGGGACACCCTTCACGTACACTTAACACTTCGTCGTCGTCGTCGTCGTCGTCATCGAACATGATTGGACTTGGGGCCGGGGCTCGGTGCAATTAGGTGGCGCTAACGTGGCGAACACGTGTCTCCGGCGCCGGCCGGTGCGAAACTTACCGTTCGCTTTGGCGAGGCCAGCCGCCAGGCTTGGCGGTCGGGGTGGTGGTGCTTTGTGAAAATCCATGGCGCTGCGGGGTGGGGCTGGTTCTATTGCTACAATAATGGCCGCTCGTTAGCACCGCCAGCGACCGGGGCCATCGAGAGGACGATAAGTGTGCGGTGCGTGTGGCTTTTTTTTGTGAGAAGCGTCGGCGACGGCGACAAACGGTACGCGGTGCTATCGCGCCCCGGTAACGACCCTCATCAGGTTCTCAGGATTGGGCCCGCTCTGTGGAGCAAACAAGAAAAATGGAATGCGGTGAGAAAGTGTAAGCCACAACATAAGAAATGAGTGCACAACGCACGGGCCACCATGCGTCTCCATCGTGCAAAGAATGCAGCATTACATCGTTGGAAAAGAGGGAAACGAAAATAGCGTTGCCCCTCATGGTTGCCCGGGATATAGTTTAAGCTTATTAGCCACGGAACGGCTCGGAGGAGCTCATTACTCATCGGCTGAGAACGAACTTGCACCGTGACACGGCAGGCTTGCAACACTTTATCAATCCAATCACATGGAAACCCACCATGACGGGGGAGCGAACGCTATCTTCCGCGGCGGTAGGTCAACTTCTTCGCTTCAACGCAGATGCTGCCCGCTGGCACGGTGAGTTATCCTTGCCAGCTGCTCGGCCAGCGCGCCACCCATTAATCATGCGAGAAAAATGCGGAAGCCGTTTTTCAACGTGCCGCACTGACAAGTAACGTGATCATAATTCGATTGCGACGATTACCCATTCGAGGTGGGCAACGAGCGGGCGGGTGAGAGTCGCTCCGGTATGGTGCTCCGTGCAACATAATACCCTCCGCCGGCCGGAAGCAACAGTTTGCCGGCCGTGCGCGGAGTTCATTCGCCAAGCGGTATTCTAACCGGCACGATGCCCCGGCGGAAAGCTAATTTATGTGAAAAGTTCCAAATTTCCCCTGGCACGCCATGTCTGACGGGCGGAGAGATCGAGCGGCGAGCGGCGAGTCTGTTGACTCCAGTGGCAGTCCTGCTAAGTCAGTAAAGTCGCGGTCGCTCGGTCGGGCTTTGTAGTAGCAGCAATGCAGCAACGTGCGGGTCACTGCAATGCTACCCATTTTTCATATCCTTCAGACCATGGCTTCGAGGCTCACTAACTTCCCTTGAGGTCGTGTCCCTCCCCCCCAAAACGGCCGCGTTGCTTGTCGTTTCGAAGGAGGACTTGTTGGTTGGGCTATGCTTTCGTTTGCTCGTTGGTGATTTAATTATGTTGCCAGTGCCAGTGTTTGCAGAACGGGAGCACGGATTGGAACACGGTTGCGTTAGAGGATGTCTTTAAGGTGGTCTCTGAACGCCTGAAGAGGCCAAGGCCAGTGCTGGCCACGAATTCTATCTGGCAACGCAAAGGGAACCCGCTATCAGACCTAGCGACCCAAACCAGATTCGGATCCTTATAGTCACCTAACACATAGGGTTATTTGTGAAACCGCGCGAAGTACCGGTTAACATAATAATGAAGTTGCCTAAAACCGTCCAACGTCCTAGAAGAACACATAACTCACTAAACATCCGTTCATCCGGAACGACTTGCTTTCGGAACACGTTAGCAGCTAGCAAGTTTACCTCAACACCTAAGGACCGAAAGGGTACGGGCGATAAAATGCAACTGATTGCAATCCAAATTGCACGACAAAGGGGCCAAAAGGTACCGAATATCAAATCGGCCTGTTCTTGAAGGAAGTGCCTTAAAAGATTGCCCAACGCTCCAGAAGAATGCATGACTGACGTGACATCCGTGCATTCGATGAAAACTCAAGGCCAAAACCAACCGCGTAAAAACGTATCGTCTTGTATGGGATTGTATGGGACACTTTACACCGGTTGTCGGCGTCAACGACGTCTGTGTTTTTCAACGTCTCTGTTTGTGTTTTGACAGATTATTTGTGTTTATATTTGCAAGTTCATTTCATTTGAATACAATGAGTTTTGCTGCGAGAATTGAAATTGTGTTTGTATTACAAGTAATAATTATGTTACAATTAGTTTGCATGCTTGTGATACAAAAAAACCTCAATTGAGTAGTCTTCGATTAGTTTTAAAATACACAAGGTGTCTCATTGGTCTCTGTTCGGCAACCAGTGTGAAAGGTCCGCAGAAGTGACGTTCCTGGTTTTGTTTTGACCATGGAATCATGGATTCCTAAACGAAAGAATTCTTCGTCTTTTACAGTAAACTAATTAGACATCCCATTTCGACTTCCTCGTAGAAAAACGAAGGGCTGCTCAGCCAATACGTGTCCCATCGATGAAACAGAATGATATTCGGAAAGAACCAAATCTGGTGAATAACGCGGGGAGGGATAGCAGTTCCATCCAAGTGATTTGATAGTATCCTGAAACAGTTTTGTTTTTTGGAGCGCCTGGTGCTTGTTTCCACGGGCCACCAGGCGCCCCCATTGCAACCCACTAGAATTGCATTTTGGTCGTTTTTCGATCAATGCATGGTTCAAATTGATCATTTGTTGTCAGTAGCGATCGGAATTAACGTTTTCATCAGGTTTTAGGAGCTTGTGAAACACCACACCTTTCTGGTTCCATCAGAAAGTCCGTTTTTTGGAGTCCTTTGACGCTTTTTTTTGTTAAGTCAAAATCGCCATTTTGAAGCTTTTTAAACCACTTAAAGCACTGCGATCTTCCAAACACAAGTCCCGACAAGCATTTGGTGCGATTCCGAAGCAGCTTTCTTCAAGAGGAGCAGAAAAATAATAATCCCCGTAAAACGTAATTTTCAAGCACAAAAGTTGACATAGTTTAACCTTTTAAATGAATGGTTGCACACCGTAATAATTTATTTTTCGACCTGAAATCATTTATCTGATATCATCACAAGGTAATGATGAATGAACAGCAAAACTGGGAAGTCCCAATCGGCAGGTACAGCAATCTTTTTAAGTTTCCGATTTTTGACGCATAGACCTAGTATAGCACAGGCCGAGGAACGGCCAAAATATGCTGGCGACGTGAACGAGGCTTCTCAAATTTCCGATCAAATTAGGGCAATTAAAACCAAAAAGCATACATGATAGCTGAAATAGACTTCGTTGGTATGTGTGAGCCGCGGAATCGGCATTCGACTATAAATAAGAGAAGGGAAATAAAATCGGGGCGAAGTTGAGTACAAACAATTCAAGGGTGTCAATTGTGTTTTTATTTTTTTATTCTTCGCACTTCTTTATTTTTACTTGTAAACGCCTGAGGACCCAAGTTGGGGCTCTTCACGCCTTTCATCGAGTAGTGTGCACCGCCAATTGAAAGCAGTTTCGGTCTTTTTAATCATTGCGAATTTCGGGGTCTTACATCGGTAGTGCAAGCTTCGGGCAACCCTCATATCTGTGACATCAATAAAATGGTAATTTTTATGCTACCGAAAGCCTTCAATCAATTCAACATCAGCCTCCTTGCGACTAAACAAGTTTCTATTTGGAGTGGTATTTTCATGGATATGATCAACGAAGAGTATTTGTTTGGAAGACGATGATGATGAAGCTACGGTAACTGTCAATGGTGACCGTTAGCGGTCCACGACGAAAGGGATTTTTTGATGTCACTTGTTCGTGAAAATGACTTAACCGATTACTCCGTTCCAACAGAACGGGTCCACATGTCACACAGTTCATCCAACATTCAATTTGTTCCGACCATTGCGTCCGCTGACATCGAAAAATGGTGAGATCACGAAGAATTGAAATCGAAAGACTACGCTAACAAGCCAACGACTCTAGCTGTCCTCAAGATCAATATTCGGCAAGAAATTGCCGCCATATGACTCGCTAACCATTACATCCAACTGGGCGGAAAGTTGGACAGCGAACCAATGGGTGGCATACCCGGCAATCGGAGTGCCGAGCATAATGGACAAGGCCGAGCTCCAGTCTACTGGTCTCCGGTGTCGGTTCGAAGCGCCGACACCATGCGTCGTCGTAGTTTAAAGTTTTCCCCAGACGGAAGAACTTTTCGCCCGTTGGAAGAGCTCCGTACCCGTGGACCACTCAGGACGCGGGCAGAATTTATAACTGGGTTTGCGAGTTGACGGGTGCTTGGTGCTTTCGCCAACTGTGGCGCCGAGAGACGGTTTTCCATTCGCATTCGATCAAATTAGTGAGCAACGTTCCAGCGTCGAATAATCAACTGTGATTACGGCCGGCCCCAGGTTCCCGGTTGCATTCTCTCTCGGTTCGATTCCGCAGGACTCTACTCTATCGCCGTCGCAAATCTCAACGCCCGAACGAGGACACTCCAGCATTCCACGCAAACTTCCGGAATTGACACCTCTCGAGCGGAGCCCGGTCGGTAAACAGAATCATTAATTTCACCCAACACCTCCACACACACACAAACAAACAAAGGACCTCCAGGGAACCCGGACCAGACCGTCTTCGGCTCCGTGGTTGTGTGGGGGCCCTCACTTCTCCACGGCAACTAGGAGCGTCCGGCAGCATCCAAAGGGCTCAGGGTCAAAGCGGAAGCAAAGGCCCAACGGCCTCGGGTTGTGTTCGTTGTGGTCCGGCTCAATTTCCTTCCGTTTCGCTCGGTGGGCAGAACCAACAGAACACAGCGCCCACTTCCACCAGCGCCACCGGCTCATTATCATCGGGCGGTCGGTCGGTCCCGGGCCCCCTCGCCGGTAATGTATGTGTGGAAATAAATAAATATCAAATGAGCCGGAACAATCGGTCACACAAAAGGCCTGGCCTTGGGGGGAGCTGGGTGGGTGCGGTGGGGAAAGATAAAGCGTTATAAATTATTGGAAAGCAGTCTCACGCACACCCGCGTCATTAGGGTGCCCTCGTCCTGGGAGCCCTTCCAATGGCTCGGCGCACGAAGATGACTCGACGAAGGAGATCGGACCGGCCGGTGGCACGAGAAGGACCCTTTGTCCTTCACCAGCACGGTCGGGCGTTATCGAGTGTCAGCTTCCGGCTGTTCACTCGGGATCGATCGGGATCGGCAAACGGTGAGCTGTGAATCCCGAAATCGTAAGCCAAACAAGAACCGCAGCCGCGGTTCTCCTTCTGCCTTTGGCCTTTTGCCGCCGCCCGATGCATTATGGATGAAGCGAACGCCACCGAACCGGAGAAACCGGTTGACCGCATCTTTATCGCGGCAGTCGTGTAACGGCCGCGGGGCGTGACCACCCGGAAGGACCCACCGGTGGCCCGGTGCGAGACGGTTTGAGAAATGGTCCATTACGATTAAAGTTTTGCCACCGACTCCGACTCCGTGGCCCCGTGTGGGTGGCATAGTCGACAGTGAGCATAAAACTATGCCACCCACCCGGTTTGGGGGGGTGGGCCACTCCTGCATAATTCAACACCTGCGACGAATGTGCGCGCGATGGTGGTCGCTACCAGCGAGCAAGTTTCGCGTGCAAACCACTAGCTAACAAGCTTCACGATCGAACTTTTGACGGGATCTTCATTTACATTATGCGACGCGCACCTTGGTGGTAACGGTTCACGAAGCTGCACCATTGCCTAAGCGGCTCCAGCGAATGGGCTTTACCCGGAAGGCTGACATCTTATTTAGCTCTGAGTGTGGGTGGGGTGGCAACTTTATCCGCACGTTAGTGAAAATGTCCTTCCACGCTACCTAATCTGCTGGGCGCATCTCGAAGTCGGAAGTACCGGGAGCAGAGCAGAAGTGCAAGTTTGACAAGCAACTAGCCAGACAGAGACAGACGGGAAAAGAAGCGAGAAAACGAGAGAAATAGGCAGAGAGAGGGAGACAGAGGGAGAGATTTTACAACGCTGTACGTGAAGCCAAAGTCTCGGGAAGAGCCTCGTGAATCCAATCAGAGGGCAAACGTGCGGCAAAGTTTTCCAACGCTTTTAATTGAATTCGGGCCCGCTAGAGAGCTGCAGCTGGCCGGGCTTCGGAAGTCTCTGCGGGCACCCGGACTCTTGTGCTGCTTCCGTGTCGCCAAGGCTCCGAGGCTCTGACTGGACGTAAAAGCTGGAGCGGTCAATTATCTTCTCGACTGTCCGTCGAAAGTCTATTGCAATAACACCCGCCCGGGAGCTGCTCTAGTTTATAATCGAATTACCCTACCCTATTACCCTATTTTTTTCCTCTGGCCATTTCTGAGTCGAAATCGGATTGATGGTGACCGTGGCTCCAACGACTCCACCCAACATAATAAATGGGTGTGCCCCCCAACCCAGCGGTTTCCGTGGCAGAGGCCACTGGAAAAATGGAACCGCAACAACACTGGACGCAAGCGCCCAGCCCAGTGCACTTGCGTAACAATGGCGCAAAAAGTTGGTACCATCTTCCCGGTTCGTGACCTAGTGATAACTTTCCTTCAGCCGCCGAATCCTTTGTAGGAAACTTCACCAATCGCCCGGAAAATCAGGCCGGAACCCTTAGCCATATGCAGATGGCGCAGCTGTCGGGTGGCAAAGTGTTGCGGGTAAAGTCGTAAAATGAATAAGACGATGACAGGGAACCAGAAAAATGAAGTTCTTCAAGTTGTACAAAATAAAAAAAACCAAACGGGAACGGGATAGTGTGATTCGGTACACGGAACGGGTATGCTCGGTTCCTCCAACCAACAGTGACGCATGCGAGTCAGTGTTCTTCCTCTTTTGGGCGCAGTTCATTAGTCCATGCGGTGCCGTGGATTACCGGTGGTTGTTCTCTGACCCGGTTATTCTGTCAAAAGTGTAAGCAAATTGTTCCTCCGTGCATGGTTTCGGCCTAATGAAGGACTACTGGGCGGGATGAGAAAGGTTCAGAACCTTTGGCTGATTGGACGCTGCTCACTGCGGCGCCGGGACGGACCCATGTCCTGGTTGGGTGGCAGATTTATGGTCCCAGTGAATAATGTGACAAGCCAAGCTCCTGATGCCTCTTATCAGCCTGATTGGCGATGATTGACGTAATGACGCTACTCCAACCCAACAAGTAGATGATCGACGGACGAAGAGACTAACATACAAGTACTAGCTGGATTATAGTTGTCAACTGATGTTGTTCAGTATTATTAGCTGTTGGCATAGTAAGAATTTTCAATCCTTCCCATAAGGATTCGCTAAATAAAATAACGAACAGGAAGTTTTGTGACTAAGGCTCCTTTCGACACAATGTTAAACCATGTTAAATAATTGAGAAATAACAAATTGAAATTTATATTTTTACTTAAAGACTTTTGGATTCTGGCACTTTTTCACTTGCATCGAACTGAAAATTTACCCGGCCACTTGATCCCGAGCAATCGAACATTCTTGGATTACATGTGGACCATTTTTAGCGAAACTATTGTGTATCTGGCGATATTGATCAATTAAAAAAAATATCGTAACTGCCCAACATTTTTCGAATAGAAATACAACAAAATTGCAAGAGTTCCAAAACGATTTTGGAAACAAAAAGGTGGACAAAAGTGAATGGCATGACTTCGAGACACCCGTCTGTGAGTGAATGGCGATCATTGATCGGGGGCTATAAGTGCTTTCAAATGAAAGCCTTACACACTGTAAGTGTCAATGAAGTTGGTCGGTCGGCTTTCCATGTGGGCTGTTCGATAAAACCGGCGACGAGCAACATGGTGGCCGCATGGTGACGGCATCTTCGTGACAGTAGTTTCGTTCATCCCGAGCTACTAGACGGTAACGGAACGGTACCGCCCGGCAATGGAGAATCACGTTGCGGCTGTGCGAATCTGACGGCTGCCACACCGGAACATGGTCGCATTTTACGCTGTACACACCGACAACCGATGATAGCGCTTCCTTTTTTCCGGCTCGCCTCGCTGCGAAGTCTTTTCATGCGGAGCGACATTGTCGGAGACGCGTGCAGATACACCCAATACGCTAAGTATTCGAGTGACTGCCCGAAGGAGCGATTGCGGAACGACAGCACTTCCACCGGATTGCGATATCATGGATGCGCAAGTTGCAGTCAGTAGACCATGGCTTGAATCACATATTTCGGTATGCACTTCTGCTTCTACGCCGACCGATTGTGCTCTGCTGCTTTAAGAAGCGCCAGTGACTGCAGTCCGAATGTCAACCCCTGGCTCGATGTGGTGGAACAGTTTTTACACACTGTAGCCAACCGATTACTTCCGGCCCACTGGAAGGATTTAATTGCGTCACCATGGAACAGGCCGCAGGCCGGAAGGCAGCGCTGAGGCAGAGAGATTTTCTCGGTTCTATTAGCCGTATACAATTGTGCTCCATAAGCGCACCGTAGCACCGAACTTTAAGCGAGCATACATTATGTCTGCCTGCTGCCGTACGGCAGCATACTTTCTGAGGCTATTTCTCGTAGATGACACAAACTTATTTCCTTGTCTAGTAAGGAATTGGAATTTATCTGGAGGAACCAGAGCTATTCATCAGACAGTCACCACTGGGTTGCTTGCTCCATGCGAAATTCCTGGTCCTAATGAAGATGGGCAACTCGTAGTTTCACAATCTACTCGGATGCTTGTTTTAGTTGTCAGGAACGTTTCAAGCTGACTGGTCAGATTAAGAACCCCTATGAACTCTTTGAGTCGGAAATGTTTAGTTATTGAGTCGGAAACAGAGCAGTTCCGGATGTGGAACTCTGTTCAGGGCTGCTCCGGTTCCCGTGTGAACAGAGTATTATGGAATCGGCAAATTGTTGGTGCATATAGTGCGAAATTTGTTACCGCTCGACACAATAGCACCTTTACACCAGACGACAGGGGAGCAGGTTGCTTCAGATGTCGTTTTGACAGTTTTATGCCCCGGTCTTAGGCGTCATACATAATGGGTCAATCAGCTGAATAAAAGCTGATGATTTATAATATAATATATCGGAATCGGAACATAGTATTGTGTCATTCATTTTTATTGTTCAATTAAATTTATTTTTAGGTTTTAAGTAATTTTTTTATCGCAAAATTTGTACTTTGCTATTATGCGTGAAGTACAATATCGCTCAGATGACCATCTCTCTGGCTCGAAAGGTATTTACGTTCGAATCCCCAGTTTTGTAGTAAGTTTTAATAATTTTAACAAGTAGTTTTGTTGACGCACGATTCATTTTCTAAAATGGCAGATAGTCAACTAAAAGCTTGACCCTTTGATTGACAGACATATTCAATAACTGTCAAATGCCAGCCCTGTAATTTCGAATCTACGAAAGGGAAAACCCAAGAATACGGTCGAAACTGATCGAATATAAAAAATTGAAATCGTAACCGGGTTAGAAAATTGAGGTCTTTCCCAGAAAATCCATTTTTCTTTGGATTATGCATGTAAAGCAATAGCCATTCGTAACGAGCAGAAACACGTAGAACTCAGAGATTAGTTGCAGGATTAGTTGCAGCTCTCACCGAACTGACCGTACTGCAGGTTGGATAAGAAAACTTGAGAGACGAATGGATAGAAAAATCGAGATAGAGAGAGAAAGAGAGCGAGAGAGAGAGTCAGAGAAAGCGAGAGAGAGTCGCACGGTGATATGGGGCAGAGTGATGGCGGTAATGTTTTTAATTGGACTTTTATTCCGATCCGTCCACAAATGTGTCCTCGAAATGTTGCTCGTCCTCGGTGCAAAGGTGGCCTTACCTCAGAAACAGGACCGAAAACAGGATCCCCGGCCCTCAACGGTGGGAGGAGGATTAAGTTGGAGAGGACTTTTTAGCCCCGCTTCGCCCCCGACCGCAGCGAACCACCCTGCCGTGGTGCGTTATCATGGGCCCCGGCCACCGTCACATCACTCGGTGGGATCCTTGAGGTGCCATTAGGCAGCGAAGAAACATTAGGGGCGTGAGTGGACGACTCATGGGCGCGTCCATTACGAATTCATGGGAAAAGCGAGCGAAATGGATCATTAAACGGTACGCTTTGCTTGCGTTGGTAACGGGACCAGTCGACGGCTCAGTAATGGTTAGCAGATTAAGGGCGCCACTTCCGGTTGGCAGTGCTTGCACGGGAAGAAACAGTAAGTACTGCAGAAAACGATGTGACAGTGTTGCAAGTAATGTACGCCATCGATTTTTGCGCATCGCGGAACCGCCATTGGAAGCACCATTCGAAAACGTGGAAATGAATATAGTCATAAAAATAAAATTAAAAAAAACTTAATGGAACGAAATTAAAATTGAATTTGAAAACTTGAAACGAAGCAACGGCACAAACATAATAACTCGTTAACAATTGTTCGAACTTTATTCGGAGCATAAATTAGGTAAGCTAATGTAATGGGACCAATGCGAGGTCTCTCGTAGAAAGTCAATTGACGCAGCGGTTCATTTGGGACCGGTGAGTATTGCTTTTGTTCCTTCCAGAAGTTCCACAAACTCCACTCGCATCGATTACATCCGGTGTTCAATGTTGAATCAAAGGACCCGGCCGCACACATCCGAAAAGCAATAGCCATTCTTGGTCGATGCTTCTGTTGGCATACGCAAACTTTCGGTCCAATAATGCGGAGCCTTCATTGAGCTCCCGACCCGAACCGATGGCGAGTGCCTGCAAGGCTTCGCTTAGAACAACTCGCTTCCGGAAGCACTCCACCGTGCACTCCGGTGGATAATCGTAATCACTGGCCCAAAGTGCTACTAATGCTCGTGTTCCCCGGAGCCGACCGACCGCGGTGCGCACGGAGCAATGAACAGCAATATCCTGCTCCGTCCTGCCGCCGAGGGGCAGGGCAGGTGGTCGGATCGGATTTAGCGCCGGAAGTACGCCGAATTACTTCGTTTCGCCACGTTAGCCACACGGCGGCGGTCTGGCGTCCGATGAACGGTGCACCGGTTGCGGTTGCGGAAGGAGTGTTTTGTTTTGTTGTTGTTTTGGTCCCTTCGGTTTTGTCCATTTATTTTAAACGTAACTTTTGCCCGACCCATAGCCAAACTGTACCCGATCTTTGGGGGAGCGTCGAAACGCGCCAACCCGGGCGAAAAGTCCCGGTACTCCCGGCGGTAGTTGAAGATCTCGGTTTCTCGGTGGCAAATTATTCAGTCCACTGCGACTGCGAAGGCTGGGTGTGAAGGAGCCGGCACCTGGGGAGCGTCGAAGCTCCAGAGGAATCTCGCTCACCCCCCGCGGGAGGTTGGGGCCGGAAATGATCGAGCATCTTGAAGCCGCTGTCTGTCGCTGCTTCTTGGAAGGCCCGGAAATGTATTATGCTTCTTGGGAGAGCGCACCGGGCTGGACTTGAGACGGAAACGATTAGTAAAGGGGCTTACCGGAGGTGGCGGAGGTGGCAGGAGGTGCAGGGGCAGGGCACACAAATGGGCCCTTCAATGGAACGGACGAGCACGGACGGGAAGGCGGACGGAAGTGTTCGCGGATGTTGGATGTTTTTCTTTGTTTCAATTATCCTCATCCTGGGAGGCTCTGCTTCCTGCTCAACCATGGCGCCGTTCATCCGATGTTTATCCTTGGGTTTTGTTTTTCCATTTCGATACTTTCACTCCATCTCTTTCTCTCTCTCTTTCTTTCTCTCTCTCTCTATCTCTCTCTTTCTCTTTCTCTTGGTTGTTTTTCTCTGCTCACACACGCCACATCAACTCGGATGCCTTTGTGGGGCGACCGCAGTTGATTTAAGCTTTCCCCCAGGAAAGCAATGGACTTTCGTTTACTTCCGTTGAATAAGCAATGTCGGTTGAATGATGATTGGTTCCGGAAACACTGTGTAACGATCGCGCCAAAATCGAAATATAGTGCTCAATTCGGTTCATTATTGATTCAATTGTCGCGTTGATTTAATTTACGCTTTCCTGCAAACTGCTGCGGGCCCAAGGCGGTTTGCTCTTCAGCAACGGGCTTTGTGTACCGTTGCATTGCTTTATTCAGCAAACCTCATTACGCATATATTATGCAAAATCTGAGTAATGCGTTGGATCGAACGGTGGTGTATAAAGCTGCTGATGCACAAATGTGATACAATCTCGCACGGAGTGTGCCCGGGCGTGATGCTTAAAATCGCTAACAAATAAACCAACCTACCGCAAATTACATGCTGTCAAATGCCTGATGCTGTCATTCAAGGAAACCAACTAACCCACTGAACCGTTTGAAGGTGGCCAAAGGCCACTCGACGAACCCTGTTAATTTGCAAACCGTTGCGAGTTGCAAGCCGGGTGCGGTTCAGCTGTAACCCAGCCCAGCTTCCGGTAGGAAATCACTAATTTTCCGGCCGGTTCTCCGACCGATGTTCTCCACCGGAGAGCACCAAGGATGCGTCTTCACCGAGGTTGTGATGGCTTCGTTGCAACCCGCTCCGTCCAAACACAGGAGCGCTTGTGCCGAAGTTCCGGCACTCCGGCCAATGTCTCCAGAGTTTGAACATATGAATATTTTACACGGCAGACATTTCACACCAGCAACACGGAAGGTGTCCAATGCACGGCACGGGTGAACTCCCGGGTGAGCTCGACACTTGGCCAGAGCCCTGGGTATGTTGTCGTCTTGTCGGGTGGGTCGGGGAAGAAAAAGCATCATTGGTTCTTGTTTCGGGGAACGGGCCGGTATTGTACCTGTTAGGAAATTCTTTCCTAACCAAAAAACAAGGCGGACGATCTTATGCTTTGCAACTGTATATTTGCAGTAAACAAAAAATTGTGTCCTATTGTGTCTTTGTCCTATTACACTTTTGGTGGAAAAAGAAAGCATTTCGTCACCCGCGCGTGCTTAAATACCTATCGCTGCTCGAATCTCGTTTCGCTGCACTGCCATAATTTCGCTATAAATTGCGCGATCCGCACTGCCCGCATTGACAGTCGGCGTTATGACGAAATGTCATAACAGTACCTGTTCCGGGCCTTTGTGAATAATTGATGGGCGATTATTCTGGAGCTCCCTTTGGCCTTTGGGGCGCACAAAACGAAATCATGTTGGCCCCCTGGTAACTTCACTGAGCCGTAAATATTTAAATGGGCCGATTTATTCCATTAAAAGCAACGTATTTAATAATGCACCGGATACAGGTTGTATCTGTTTTGCCTAAACTATACACTCAACTAACAATGGATTTCTTAACAAAAAGATTTTTTTAAAGTTTCAGCAGCTCCCAGCCAAGTGCTTTGATTGTATCAGTTGACCCAGTTTGGCTCGGTGTCCAATCTGGGCCATTCTGGTCGTTTTTTGATCAATGTGTGGATCAAACTGATCATTTGTTGTCAGCAGGGATGTGTGTTAACGGTTTCGCAGGTATAAAGAGCTCTTCGAACGATATCTTTAGCTGATCCACGAGTTGTGGTCGCATTTGAGTGTCATTTTCGTCCAAAAGTTCTTGTCCTCGAGCTTTTTTGGAGTCTTCTGACGCTCTTTGTTTTTGAAGTCAAAATCACCATGTTTAAATTTTTGAAACCGCTCAAAGCACTGCGATCTTTCAGGAGCATGACCACCGTAAGGTTCGGCAAGCATTTGATGCGATTCTGTAGCAACTTTTTTCACTAGGTAACAGAAAACCAATGGCCGCCGTGAAACGTTATTCAAAGATAAGTACCACGTCAAAGATAACTTGCAAATCATTTGCAATGTGTCAAGGCCAAGTAATGTTGCTGAAAAAGCACAGTTAGATGGGAAAATAGTTTCGTGATTGCCACCCTGGAAAACCTGTTCTTTAATGTTCTGCCTTAATTGTCAACAAAACCCACGGCAGACGATCTGCCTCAGGCGATAACCGTCGCAAATGGTTTGTCGAAGGTTTCATTCAGCATGACAGTCGAAGTACTCACCAGCGTATAGCAAACCAAATTAGAAATAGCCAAGGTCGGCTTCACTATTGAACAATAATCCTGCAACACGTCAACGACCGTTCACACAATTATTTATGTTTGATTTTTATATTTCTCCTCTACTCAAACGAGATCTTAAAGGGGAACCATTACAGCTCGGAGAATGAGGTGAAGGCAGCTGTCGTTTATGGCTGTGACAATGATATGAAAGTAAATAGATGATTTTGAAGATTAAGACTTGTGCTACAATTTGTTTTTGACCAACTCTTGCTAGTCTTGCTTAACATTGCGCGATGCTCCAGTGCCACACAAACGATCTAAACCATCTCGCGGTCGCTTGTGCAATTTCACCGTTCTCACACGATGCCAAAAACCCGGCAACGTGCCAAACTTTAAAAGAGACGCTTTCGGAGCGGCCGCAAAGAAAGACGAACACCGAACACGTGGCTGCGGACGAAGGTCTCGAAATCTCAACAGCCTGTAAATGGTTCACCTTCGCCTTCAACTTGGACTGAAGAACACGTCGCCGTCGCTACACCGGGCCAGGAACTCCAAGCAAGAAGGCAGAGCGAAGCGGACGAGACGAAACAGTAGTGGCCAAGATGATAAGCCCACTTCAGGGTGGCGACGAGCGTGCCCAGTCCTTTTCTCAGATCTTTTTGGTCTGCGGTTCAGATTTGCCAGCCAGTGCCAGAGGCTTGTCAGCGAGCACGCCAAATGGCTGCCGTGACCTTGGCCATATCTTCGAGGGGCCTCTCAGAAGACTCATTCTCGAGTCGTTCGAAACCAGAAGGCCGTTAAGCGGAAGGCGGTGCTTGCAACGGAAGGACACCGGCGTGTATCGGGCCACCCCTCGAAACAAAGTTCGCAACAAAGCAAAAGTAGAGAAGTCGTTCATGGGGATTTGGAAGCGAGCGCGTGTATTTACAGTTTCGCAACAATGGCTCGCTGAGTCCGAAATGGGACATCAAAAGTGTTTGAACAGTGTTTGAGCTGCATGCCGAGCTCGAGTACACTTGGGAGCATTGCATCTGCATCCTTTGGGTGTGGTACGAAACCGGGAGCGCTGTTCGTTGAACTGTTGGATGAGCGCTTTACGCTCAATAAACTATTCTAGATTTATTTGATATTCATTTCCTGGAGGCTGGCTGGGTCATGAAGCTTATCTCGTGAATAACGCAATTCCTTAACTGAGCCCATCGATCACCACAAGCTCGCAAGGCAAAAGTGTTGGCTGTAAAACTCTCGTTAATGTCATTTCAATTCAAGTCCATACTAGGTGTGTGCGTTGAGAAACGGACTTTTAAAAAGATGTCTGTACCTGCCGATTGGGACTTCCCAGTTTTGTTGTTCATTCATCATTACCTTGTTTTGACATCAGGTAAATGATTTCAGGTCGAAAAATAAATTATTTCGGTGTGCAAAAACTAGTTAAACTATGTCAACTTTTGTGCCTGAAAATGACGTTTTGCGGGAATTATTATTTTTCTGCTTCTCTTAAAGAAAACTGCTTCGGAATTGCACCAAATGCTTGTCGGGACTTGTGTTTGGAAGATCGCAGTGCTTTAAGTGGTTTAAAAAAATTCAAAATGGCGACTTTGACTTTACGAAAAAAGCGTCCAAGGACTCCAAAAAACGAACTTTGTGATGGAACAGAAAGGTGTGGTGTTACACAAGCTCCTTGAACCTGATAAAAACGTTAATTCCGATCGCTACTGACAACAAATGATCAATTTGAACCATGCATTGATCGAAAACGACCAAAAAGCCGTTCCTGTTTTCTAAAATGGAGGCGCCTGGTTGCCCGTGGCAACAAGCACCAGGCCCCCCAAAAAACAAAACTGTTCCAGGATACTATCAAATCACTTGGATGGGAGCTGCTATCCCTCCCCGCGTTATTCACCAGACTTGGCTCTTTCCGAATATCATTCATTTTCATCGATGGGACACGTATTGGCTGAGCAGTCCTTCGTTTTTCTACGAGGAGCTCGAAATGGGATGACTAATTAGTTTACTGCAAAAGACGAAGAATTCTTTCGTCTGGGAATCCATGATTTAGCAGAGAGATAGGAGAAATGTATAGCTAGCAATGGCACATACTTTGAATAAAATAGAAAATCGCATTAAAATTTTATAAACGTTTTTTGTGTGTTAAAAAAATCCGTTTCTCAACGCACACACCTAGTAAGTCTAATCAAGCCAGCTCGGTACGGAGCTGAAGCCGGTCCCAAGCCTTCGGAAGAAAGCGAAATCCTTTCCCGGAGCTCTTCCAATTGGCGCACTGTTGCTCCTGCCACTTGCTGGTGCCGCTGCCAAAAAGCTGGAGCAATAAACTATCTCACTCTGTGGCAGTGGAAAATGGTCTACATTCTTCAACGACCACTCGTTTGCTCGCTCTCTCCCTCTCTCTCTCTCTCTGTGTGTTCCTCGCTCTCACTGTGCCCCTATCACACACACACAATCGGCCTTTAGTCAGCTTTTATCTGAACATCGCCTCCATTTTCTTCACTATATTGAAGGCTGTCTGGGCGCCGGATGCAAATCGGACGGAACGGTTTACGGCTGCTCGAAAGCAGGCAATCGATGTGCGGTCACTCGTAAAACTCCGCTCCTGAACCTGGAACCGGTTGCGGGACACCGACCACACTCGTAGGGTGTGGCACCGATCGGAACGTTCTCCTTATTTTCCACTCGGCTGACGACGACCCCGGTCCGGCGCTCAACTGGTGTGACTGTATCCGGGTTGCGGGTCCGTAACGGCCGCGGCCACGATAAACCGAAAGAGCAGCCAACAATCAACGCCACAATCACTCGGCCGGGTCGAGGGGGGCGGTGCGTTTCGGAGCGCCTCCGGGACGGGACGTTTGCATTTCCCCGGAATCCCCCATCTAGATCGGCGATGCCGTTTCATGGTCCGTTTTTCCTTATCGCATGTTGCTGTTTGATCATCCGACCTTCTAATTGCCTTCATTTGCGTTGAATCCAATCGCAAAAGCGGCGGCCCGGAACTCGGTGGGTGAAATGGGTGGGCCTAGAAAGGTCAGTGCCGCCAGCATGAAGGAGTTTGAATGTGCCAACACTGCTTACACTTCACGGCCATCCGTAAAGGATGTTCCACGGGCTCCGATTGCCGGATTACGCTGATTGGCGGTTGACTGAAAGACAAATGGCGTTCAAATGACAGACAGTACGTGAAGTACGAAAGTGCTCGGTAGCCGTATGACGTATGACTTCATTTATTGCTTCAAAACCGAATCGGAGAACTTTCGAAGAATTATTTATCCGACCCTTTTTTTTTTTTCGAAAGATCATCTTGACATGTTGAAGTAAGATGCAGCTTGACCTTTTTAGGTACACTTTAATGCTGACAGACCACCATCAAGTATCCTCTCAGCTCCGTTATTCGCTTCCGTTGATGCGATGCCCCGCACGATAATCACGACGAAGCGGAGGCACTCGAATCCGCCGAACAGATGCGACTCATTGTCGCGACCTTTATTGTCCACTCCGCTTTGATGGGTGGCCTGGGTGGGGTGGGGGAGAGTTGGCAAGTTTCGTACGAAATGTCACGCACGCAAGGGCCACGCCATTACCGCCGAACGACTCAATCAAAACGGGCCCCAGCGCCTGCTGTTGTGACTGTTGACATTCTCGATCGCTAATTGTCGTCGGCCGTCAATCGGCACGATTGCAATCAATCATCTTGCCACGGGCTGATGAGCAAATAAACTTGGCCTCCGCACTCCATCTCCGCATCATATGTCAGCAGCAACGGCTCGGTCGATCGCGGGTCGAATGATTTGATTACGAAAGTGGCTTGCGGTTTGCAACAAAGCAGTAAGCAGTACGCCACGCCACGTGAACGGTGGTTTTCGTGGTCTCGCCGGTCTAGTTAGCCATGACTTACCTTCCGACTAGAGCACGCTCGACGGGCCGGAACCAAGCACCGAACGGTGGCGCGGAGTCACACCTCCAGGCTCAACAAACCGGTCTCC
>NC_069144.1:39011309-39020899 GCF_943734635.1 Anopheles cruzii | reverse complement strand
GAACGGTGGCGCGGAGTCACACCTCCAGGCTCAACAAACCGGTCTCCTTTTCAACTGTAGCGCGCCCCGACCGGCGTTAATCGTTGTTTTAAGCTTTACTTTTTCTTGTTTTTTTCTTGATAGTCAAGGTCACGGCATTCCTGTGTGCATCACATTCCGGACCCGACAGCTCACTACTTGCGACGCTACACTAAGGAGTTGAAAAAAAAACGGTAATTACAACATACACTAACAGGAGCACACACACACGGACACACTGATGCTGGGTCAGGCAGGACGGGAACACTAGAGAACCCACTGGTGTGAGTACCGAACGCCGGAGATCGGCATCTCGAACTCGGTTCTTTTCGTCCTTTTTGTAGTTTCCAGCAAAGTTCCGTTTTTTTTCGTCAGCCACCACGGCCGGTATCGGGATCGTCTGTATTTTTCCCACTGAACCGAGGCCTTCCGGGGACCTTCTGCTTCCCGCACGCTTTTTTTTTACCTTTCCTTGCACACAAATCCCGCACATCACACACACACACATGCACACAAGGCGTAACGTAAAGCGTAACGGAATAGGGTTCGAGAGGGAAAACAAAACGCTTCTTTTCCGGCTTTTCCGGGCGCAGGAACAGAGCCGCAGGGCGTGGAGCGGCAGTATTTACGAGTCCAACGAGGATGGGACCCGCTCACGATGATTAAACGTCACCGACCGGGAGACCGGGGCGAGGGAGTGTAATTTATGGGCCATTCTAAAGTTCACAAGAGATCCGGCTGACTGGGGCGGCTACGCACGCACCCGTCTCCGGGTCAGTCCCGGCGTGGCACACAGAATCATAAATAGACTGCCGTGGCAATTGAGACATCAACAAGTTTGCTGCAGGTCGCTCGGTGTGTCGTCGAACCATCTTGTGCTCAACTCGGCCAATGGTTATCGCCCGGGTCAAGTTTATTATTAAAGTACGTACTTTAGCATCACCGTTCGATGTTCACCGAATACTACTGCCACCTCTACTGGCGACTGGCGGCAGTCGAAATGTCCTGTCCCACGCCGGGGCGAACCCGGGAGCTTCCCAGCATCCTTCCCGGCAGCCTGCGGAGAGGCACTGCGATTGGTACGCACGAAGCACGAAGCAACAACGATGCACCCGCGGAACACCCAGCGAACCGTACGCACCGAGAGCAACACCCTGACTGACGGGCGGCCCGCGAGGCGTATCCGGTCGAAGCGACCCACATCCCTTTCCGGTAGTCGCCGCGAGCGACCGCGACCGACCGACCGGCACTCAGCGGCACTCAGAGCCAGCGCGCAGCATCCCCCGGCAGCTGGCGATGTGAAAGCGAGAGTGGAAAGCATCCGCTTTCCGTCCAGCGCGGCCAGCATCTGGTGAGCCAGTCGGTGGCAGTCGCCAAGCACTTGGCTGGGAGCTGCTGAAACTTTAAAAAAATCTTTTTGTTAAGAAATCCATTGTTAGTTGAGTGTATAGTTTAGGCAAAACAGATACAACCTGTATCCGGTGCATTATTAAATACGTTGCTTTTAATGGAATAAATCGGCCCATTTAAATATTTACGGCTCAGTGAAGTTACCAGGGGGCCAACATGATTTCGTTTTGTGCGCCCCAAAGGCCAAAGGGAGCTCCAGAATAATCGCCCATCAATTATTCACAAAGGCCCGGAACAGGTACTGTTATGACATTTCGTCATAACGCCGACTGTCAATGCGGGCAGTGCGGATCGCGCAATTTATAGCGAAATTATGGCAGTGCAGCGAAACGAGATTCGAGCAGCGATAGGTATTTAAGCACGCGCGGGTGACGAAATGCTTTCTTTTTCCACCAAAAGTGTAATAGGACAAAGACACAATAGGACACAATTTTTTGTTTACTGCAAATATACAGTTGCAAAGCATAAGATCGTCCGCCTTGTTTTTTGGTTAGGAAAGAATTTCCTAACAGGTACAATACCGGCCCGTTCCCCGAAACAAGAACCAATGATGCTTTTTCTTCCCCGACCCACCCGACAAGACGACAACATACCCAGGGCTCTGGCCAAGTGTCGAGCTCACCCGGGAGTTCACCCGTGCCGTGCATTGGACACCTTCCGTGTTGCTGGTGTGAAATGTCTGCCGTGTAAAATATTCATATGTTCAAACTCTGGAGACATTGGCCGGAGTGCCGGAACTTCGGCACAAGCGCTCCTGTGTTTGGACGGAGCGGGTTGCAACGAAGCCATCACAACCTCGGTGAAGACGCATCCTTGGTGCTCTCCGGTGGAGAACATCGGTCGGAGAACCGGCCGGAAAATTAGTGATTTCCTACCGGAAGCTGGGCTGGGTTACAGCTGAACCGCACCCGGCTTGCAACTCGCAACGGTTTGCAAATTAACAGGGTTCGTCGAGTGGCCTTTGGCCACCTTCAAACGGTTCAGTGGGTTAGTTGGTTTCCTTGAATGACAGCATCAGGCATTTGACAGCATGTAATTTGCGGTAGGTTGGTTTATTTGTTAGCGATTTTAAGCATCACGCCCGGGCACACTCCGTGCGAGATTGTATCACATTTGTGCATCAGCAGCTTTATACACCACCGTTCGATCCAACGCATTACTCAGATTTTGCATAATATATGCGTAATGAGGTTTGCTGAATAAAGCAATGCAACGGTACACAAAGCCCGTTGCTGAAGAGCAAACCGCCTTGGGCCCGCAGCAGTTTGCAGGAAAGCGTAAATTAAATCAACGCGACAATTGAATCAATAATGAACCGAATTGAGCACTATGTATTTCGATTTTGGCGCGATCGTTACACAGTGCTTCCGGAACCAATCATCATTCAACCGACATTGCTTATTCAACGGAAGTAAACGAAAGTCCATCTGCTAGCGTGAGCCACCATGCGCCTCCATTGGGCGTGAGTCACCATGCGTCTCCATCGCTGCTAATGGTATTTCGGCAAAATCGAATGTAGGGCATTGATCTAACCTATCCTCAATATTGTATTCCATTTCAGTGTGATTAAGGTGCTGCTGAACCATTAATTAGTCTGTTTTATGCTCTAGTGAATGTGGCTCATGAATCTTCCTGCCTACAGTTTACGGCACGCCACGATCGACTGCGTAACGATATCAATCATGCATTTCGGACCATCGGAGTTCGCCAATCTCGCCGTGCTGGGCGACACCAGATTGGAAAGCGAAAGACTCATTACCGCGTGTGCATACAGGGTCGGTACAGGGGAGGCTTGAATAATGTAACGACGCGCATCATTACCCGTTGATTAGAACCCAATCATCGCCGCCGGTGTCCAGATGGCGCTAATTCGGCACCGGACTGCACCCGTAATGAGCCGCACGGGGCTGTCAGGCGGCGTGCTGTCGACAAGCGATATCACATATTTATGACTGACCGTGCGCATCGCTGGTCCTCGACCGAGGTCGGTCGAGCAGGGCGAGCATCGAAAATGGGAATTTATTATTCATCAATCTCCGCGACCGGCTGCCGATGGTTGCGACGCGCGAGATCACCATCTTTGCGTGGATTGGGTGCGATTGGGTTTGATGAGTGACCCTAAACAGTGACCCACCCAACACCGTCCCCAGGGCGGGCGATGGCATCGTTTTGCATCGATCCTGACCAGGACCATTTACCGGCCGGTGATGGAGTATGCCAATTTGTCTCCGTGGTGACTTCGTGCACTGGAGCCACCAACACCACCGTGCAGCGTGTCGAATGTCGAACTTCCGTTCATCGTCCGGAGCTGCACGCACACACACACAGCAGCAATGGCCGTCCCGTGGAACTCTGATTTAATGCGTAAAGTAGCGCCATCTGGCCGTGTGAGCCTTTGCACTTGATACCGTCGGGTCGGGCGCTCAACAGTCGGATGTTGGTTTCATTTCCTCCGAATGCCATCACAGGCTGCCGCGCGCGCTCTCAAGGCTCTAATCTGGTGCACGGTCAATTTATTCCAAGCCGATCAGCATATTGAGATTGATGGGATTGTTACGGAACGTTGGTGTGTCTGTTGTGAGCGAACGTTCGGTTCTGCTCCATTTACCATTGCCAGGACCCACACACACACACACAGGCGGACAGGCACACTCGTACGCTGGTGACACGTGACGTCAGCTACCGACTGTTGCTGGTGGTCGCCGTTTCGTGTGCCATTTTTAACCGAAATCATTTTATGCTTGCTCCTTAATCGAATGTATCGTTTGCAAATCGAAGGTCCAATGTCACACCATGACACAACGCAGTGAGCGCGAACGGACGGATAAAGCGACCGACACACCACAATGAGGCACAGGAAAGGATAAGGGCCCTCTCATTGCTACGCGCTGCGACCGTATAAATAGATTCCATTTTTATGCTTTCACTGCCCATCGCCGGACGTGACCGACCATCAATAACCGAGCCAAAGCCGAGGGTTATCCGTTGCTTCGCGGGGGAGACTGAAACTGACCATAAGGGAGCGGGTCGCAAAGGAGTGTAAGAAAAATGGCACACTTATTCTGTGATGGTGGCCCCGGAGTTATCGGGGACTACGTATTCGCACCCCGACGACACTGCGAGGATCATCCGTGTGAAGAGACCATCGGACGGACGTTAAATCGTCTGCCCAAGCAACAACAACCGGATACGCAGTTCTTTTTCCTGACTTTACGACTAACTGAACAGCAAACCGTGGAAGAAATTGGATTCCTCCGGGTTCGGCCGTCACGCTTCCCTGCGGTGAATTTGTTAACCGCCCGTGGTTCGGATGGCATTTTCACTGCCCCGCTCATGCTGCTCATGCCACGCAATTCACGAGCACAGCAAGAGGTTTGATGCTACGTGATGCGAAATGGCCCCTGGACAACGGGGAAGTTGTGGATTTGCTGCCACAACTTTAAATTTGATTGACCGACGGGTGTGGTCTATGGTTTCGAAAGCGATGTCGCTGTCGAACTGACGGGAAAAGTTTCATTTTTCAACCCGATCGCTTAACCGTTGTCACACCGGGAACCACATCACTGTTTGATGGAGGTTGTTTTGCCAGTGCAGAGAGTAATTATAAATGGTCTGGAAAGCGGCTCAAATGAGAGTAAAGATCGTCAATTGTATGTTGTCTGTTATTTTCCACTCACCGAGTCTGTTTCTTTCTCACCGTGAGCACTTTACGTGATGTTGCTCTAGTTAGTGGCAATATATCTTTAGACTATCTGAAGGTGACTGATAAATCTATTGTGATGTTGAAGGCCCGTAGGCGGAACACGTTTTCCTTTAGAGCCAATTTAACGGTGTCTTTATTGTTTCACGTTAGGTTGGGACACAAGAAGAGAGCGCGTTTAAACGAAGAACGAATCATGCCTTTTATACTGGGGTGTTCAATAAGTTTTACGATCGTTTACGTTTTTTCAATAAGTTACGAAGGAAGGATAAATACGGCCGTTCTTCTAAAATTAAAAGAAAGTATGGCAGAGGGTAACAAATTATAGCAGCTACTAGCCATATTATTTTTTTGTTATGTTGGTACACTCTTCATATGAACGTATGTGAAGTTTCATTTCAATCTGTCATTTCATTCTTTGCTCACAAGCCATTTAAGTATCGACGTGTCACAGTATTCTTTACTATGAAAAAAATCAAGCATCGTGCAGTGATTGAATCTTTATTTTTGGAAGGAAGGACATTTTTGAACCGAATGTTTAAAGTGTATAAGGACTCTTTGCCTTCAATTAGAAAATAAAAAGCAGGTTTCTAAGTTTAAACGTGTTCTTAGAAGCCTTCAAGACGGTCCACGGTCAAAAACGTCAAAAACGGACACAAAACCTGAAATCGTAGAAAAAATACCGGATATCGTATTGGAAAATCGTCGAATCACTCAAAGAGATTTAGTGTAAGGCCTAGCCATCTCATGGAGCAGTATAACCAATATTTTGACTGGAGTATTGGGCTTCAGAAAGTTGTTCTCAAAATGGGTGTCGCTTCCGCTAAAAATGGAACAAAAACGCTTTCAAATGCAAGTTTCTCGGCAACATTAAGAGCTTTTTCGAAAGGATAAAGTGGATTTTGTGCGTCGATTCATCACTGTGGACGAGACTTGGGTCTATCACCACAAGCCTGAATCAAAACAAGAGACTAAGGTGTAGTGTGAACCTGATTTTTTGGCTCCAAAAACGAGTTCACGTCCAGAAATCGGTCAAAAAGGGGTTAGCACCAGTTTTTTGGGATGCGAAAAGAACTTTCTTTGTGGATTACTTGCAAAATGGTACTACAATAAAGCAATTAGCGATTTCCATCTGTTTCAAGACCAAAAAAAATCATACATGACAAGCGTTTTTCATCAAAAGATGACGTCATAACAGCTGTGGAAACGTATTTTGCAGCCCTTCCAGATTCTCACTTTAGAGATGGAACTCATAAATTGGCATCTTTTTGAAACAAGAGTATTGATGCTCAGGGCGACTTTGTTGAATACTAAAGTGTATTTCATCAGGTTTTGTATTGAATCAGGTTTTCCATTAATGTTGAGCCAGCATTTTCCTATATCCGTTCGTACACAAATAATGTCAAATTTGGCTGAAACAATAAAATATCCCTTTAAATACTGGTTTCGCCATTCAGCGAGTCCGCTCTGACGGGGATTTTGTAATGCTGCATTGATTTAAATTACTTTTCAATGTTAAGCGTCGTATTAAAAAGATGAAACATATTCGTTTCACCATTCCGCTTGAGGCGGAGTTTTCACCAGGTAAAAGATTGCTCAACGGTTGTCCTAAGCGCTCCGCATCATCAGTACAAGTAGCGGGCGTATGAACATGCGCTCCTCCTGGTCACGGTGAACGTGTTTCGTTTTACGACACTGTGTGATTCACGTTTTGCTTCCCAATCACAACGGCCGGATCTCCCCGTGGCGATGGTGTTAAAGATTTGACCAACTTTTATGGTGCATAACTTTTCCCGTTCCAAACGACCGGCGCGTAAATGATCGTCTAAACTCAGATGAGTTGCTCAGTGAGCAGATACCCTACCCTGCCCCATTCCAGGCCATCCCCTGCGTGACTAATTGTGTGTGTGTGTGTGTGTGTAATCCCTTGAGCAGATCCAGTCCCACTGCCAATCCGCCTAATGAGATGCTGAATTCGTTGTTATCCTTTCGCGCGGTGGGGTGAAGCCACCTCTTGCGCAGCCTGCGACGCAGCGGGCTCTCCAGCCGCTCTCAGCCACGTCCGCCCGCCCGCCTGCAAGCGGGTTTGGTAATTTTTAAACGAATTCCCCATAATCCCAGCAAACAAAGCGAGGGCCAGCCTTAGGCCCCGGTGATGGAAACCTCGCCAACTCGGAACGCCGCCAACCTCCCTAATCTCTCGCTAATGATATTCGCTGTTAAAAAGTTACTTATTGCTAGGCGAAGCGAGCACCTTTCACGGGGGGGCCGGGGCCGGCGCGGGCCCTGCGCCGCCCACGGTTGGCCAAACAATGATACTAATGCCTGTGTCTTGGCGGCGGCACAATCTGGGTGCCCGCTGTGCCCGCATTGTTTGCCATCCCATCCATCGCATCGCGAGGCCGAGCGATGGAATTGTGTCTCACGAGACACACCCGTTGGCTCCGGCTCCGGTCTTGCTTGGTGGTTCCCGTCGTCCCGATCAACGCCCGAAAAAAGGACCGAAAAAACCGAGCTTTTCATGGATGGAAATGAATAATTCATCGCCTGCGCCCCACACTCGGGGCGCGTTTGTGTGTGCGGCGCACGAGAACAAGGACCTTCGCAGGGCGGAGTGAACGGATGTACGCATACGATACGACCAGCCTCGCGAGACCTGGTGCCTGGGGTAAATTTTGGGGGGTCCTGTCGAGCACAACCACACCGACCACCACGGCCGAGGCTGTTGCTGGGCTTTCGATTTTGGGGCCAGCTGCTGCAGTCAGACTACCGGGAGCGGGGGACCGGTGCCGGAGAAAACCATAAAACGCTTCTCCACCCAATCGCTTCGATGGGGCTTCGTGCGGTGATCCAAAGATCTGCTTCCTGTTTCGTTGCTGTTGTTGTTGTTGTTCAAACTCCTACTGGGCGTGGACGTTTCGACACGAACGAAACGTTCCCAATTTCGGACGCCGACGCCGGATTAAATTTAATCAATTATGTTAATACCATTCATTTCGGGTGCCCAGACACAACCGGCCGATGGTCAGTGGCGTTTCCGCCGGACGCCCTCATAGATTCCGAGAATAAAGGACGATGATGACGATGTTCACAAGATGAGTTCCGGACATCTTCGCCACGCCGGTGGCGATAGTGTTTGCCCCGGTGCCGGTTTGGAAAATGGTGGTCGCCATTGGGCCGCAGTAACGGACGCCGAGTGGTCCGGGATGCACCGTGAAGCCAATTTGGGACGTGTAGTTCATTTCTTCCGTCCGGTCCGGATTCTGTCCGCAAGACACGTCGGGCAGTGCCGTTCCTGGCAGTGCCCGCCAGTTTGGTGCAATCTAATCAAAAGGCGAATTGTATCGGAAGGCCCAAGGTTAGCTCGAAAGTGGCCAAGCCGAGGTACTGCCGTACTGTTGGTGCGTTTATCGACGTCGATCTTTAAATCGTAAAATAAGTAATAAATTACGTTAAGGAAGTAAATTAATTTAAATTTCATTTCCGGAAACGGAACGAACGAATGAATCAACTCGGTGTCAGGTTTTTGCTTACGAGGCAGCTTCCCAGAGTACTAGATTTCGGATGATGTGGTTAAGCCTGGTCTTGGTACATTTTTCTACTACATCAAAAATGGTGTGTTAGTTGTTCTTATCCTGAACACACTAATGGAATGGAATGACATTAGAACCTCGGAATAACTGTCGCTGGAGTGAACCAGATGACTCATTTTTAGAGCATCTACAGGTCTATGCGTTGAGAAGTGATCTGTTAAAAAGATGCCTGTACCTGCCAGTTTTGCTCTTCATTCATCCTTGTGTTGACATCAGGTAAATGATTTCAAGTTGAAAAAAAAAATTATTTTGTTTTGCAACCCATGATCATGCTTGTCGGGACTTGTTTTTGGAAGATCGCAGTGCTTTAAGTGGTTTCAAAAATTCCAAAACGGCGATTTTGACGTAACAAACAAAAAGCGTCGAAGGACTCCAAAAAACGGACTTTCTTATGGGACAGAAAGGTGTGTTGCTTCACAAGCTCCTAAAACCTTATGAAAACGTTAATTCAGATCGTTACTGACATCAAATGATCAATTTGAACCATGCATTGATCGAAAAACGACCAAAAAGCACTTTTTCTAATAACAATGGAGGCGTGTGGTTGCCGGTGGCTTCAGGGACCAGGCGCCCCAGAAAACAAAACTGATTCAGGATACTATCAAATCAAATCATTCCTCTCCGCGTTATTTACCAGACTTGGCTCTTTCTGAATATCATTCTTTTTCATCGATGGGACACGTATTGGCTGAGCAGCTTTTCGTTTTTTTACGAGGAACTCAAAATGGCTCAAATGACTAATTAGTTTACTGCAAAAGACGAAGAATTCTTTCGTTTAGGAATCCATGATTAAGCAGAGAGATAGGAGAAATGTATAGCTATCGATGGCACATACTTTGAATAAAATAGAAATTTGCATTAAAATTAAA
>NC_069144.1:38995676-39010926 GCF_943734635.1 Anopheles cruzii | reverse complement strand
GGGTCTGCAACTTGTTCGCAGCTTGTTTGCAGCCTGGCATGCAAGTGGCGGCTAGCTGGCTCTACCGATATCCGTGGTTATTGGTAACACAGGGAGATAGGAGAAATGTGTAGCTAGCGATGGCACATACTTTGAATAAAATAGAAATTTGCATTAAAATTAAACTATAAATATTTTGTGTGTGTTAAAAACAGTTCACTTCTCGCTGCATAGACCGCAAAGCAAAGCAAAGCTTTAACACGCGAAAAGCGAAAGAGTCAATAAAAGTGCGAGCGATGTAAAACATTTGAAGCTGTAAAAAGAGTAAACTTGAAACAACTTTTTCGGCCAGATCCAACAACGTTAACGAGGTTAGCACCGTGAGAGAAGAGTTTGTAACAATAAAACAGGAGTAAAAAACAGTGGCCCAGAGCGTGGACATATTCACCCAACGAGTGTGAAAAGCATGAGTTGCGCAAAGAGTGGACGCAGTTTATTTACAAACTTCCGTCGGCCCGTAATGGCTCCGTTTACTTTGTATCAGTGAAAGAGCACCATTTTCACCGTGCACTGCGCGAAAAGCGTGAAACGTGAACGATGGCGGACGGTGTCTGGAGGTGTTGGGCGGTGATCGGTGTCCGGCACCGGCAGTGGCAGCTGTTGGCAGCGTGCCAAAGTAGATTAGTTTCGGAACCGTTCGGAGTTCGATCGCCATCAGCCCAACATTCAACAGCCCAACAGCCCATCCAGCCGGTCCATCAGATTAAAGCAATACCGTACCCGCCGGAGCCGGAGCTGCCCCTGCACGGCCCCCGGTTTGCCTCCTTACTTAGAATAAAATGCATTACGCGCGAAGCTGGGAGCTAAATTGATGGGTGCCCGATGATGCTGCACGAGATGCAATATGCGCACGGCGGGGTTTTATTTCGCCATTTTGCTCCGACTCTGATCGATCGTTTCGTCCCGTTTCGACCGAAACGAACCGAAGCCGGCGTATTTTTGTTGGCTCCGGCCCCGAAGCGGAACGAAATAAAGCGCGCTTCACGGTTGTAAAGTAGCAATATTCTGCGCAGAACGGCACCGGAAAATAAAAGTCCCATTCAAATGTGCCGTGGTCAGAGCGCGAAGCGCATGTTTCATGGACGCCGGCAAAGGAAAAGCATAAAAGGACGGGGCCCGGTCCGCATCAGAGGCACATCCGCTTCGGGGTCGGTCATCTCGTTCCGGCTCGTAAGCCTCCGGAACGGACCAGTCTCGGATGGTGCCGGAGTTCCCCCCGCGTGGGTACCCTGCTGCAATGGCTCAGTTTCTTTATCATCGCTTAACGGTTCGTTGTGTGCATTGTGGACATACAGTTCTAGCTGCTTCTAATCATACACAAGCGCCGGATACTGCGAAAGTTGTTGATGCGTTGGGAGAAAAGAATAACGCGACATTAGGCCTCTTATCTGACTCCATCCACGGAGCTGTAGATGCTTCTTCTTCAGAACATCCGGATCATACGTAAATAATCACAAGTTCAAAACAAACCGAAAAACGGATATAAAAATCGCTTAATCGCATGCACTTCGCAAAACGTGTGCAAAACGTGAAGCTCGTTAATTTGGAATTTAGAACGTGAATCGAATTACGCATAAGTGGGTCAATTGTGTACTATTTTCACTATATTCATTAAAATTTGCAAATTAATCTTTGAAAGATACAGTGTAAAGGCTCCCCACATGGGTTGCCATGCCATGCGTATCTTTTCGCTTTTCTTAATTAACTTGATCCAATTTCTCTTTAACCATTGCGTTACCATTTCTCTTTAACCATTTCCCTTTAACCCTGTTGCGGCCTGTAACATCCTTGTCTGCTTGTTGAGTTATCGTTTGGGACTCGAGGAGCATTTGCTCAATTCAACTTTTTGATTTCTGCAGCCGTACGTGTTTTCTTTTTTTTTGTTACTGAGTCCTGTTCATACGCATCGATGTAAAATCATTTCAATTTTCTATTTCTTTCTTTTTTTGTGATAGTTTTTACTGATACGCAAAACCACTTGATAACTTTTACAAATTTCGCATACAAATTTTCAATTCCTGCCATGTATAAGCCTTACTTCAGCTATTATTTAATTTATCTTTCAATAAATTAGTAAAGTAGACCATTCGTTGGCCATCTTCAAAGGTTTGATGTTTGGTTCCGATGTTGTGTTAAAATTTTCGTTATTCGAATCTGAATTTTCTGAATCCTTCTTTCCTTGTGTTACCGAACTCGTGTGTACCCACGCAATATCTATCTACTATCTATCTAAAATCTACCTATTCTTCACACCTTTCCTTTTTTATTTTCCACGTTTCGCAGTTCGCCTACAGCAACACCAGCTCCAGGTGGAGTGTTGAACATCACGGTGTCCATCACGTCTTGGTATTATTTTAACTTATAAACGCGTCTTGCTTCAGACTCAAAGTTGGCAAAGGCCTTTCCAACAGAACATCGCAAAACGCTTGAGCCGTTAGACAACGTTCAGAAGCCGCCTCCCGGACGAAGCATTAATTTCAAGGCAACCCCAAGGCAGCGTTCGCCAACCAGCACCATTTTAAAGCGCCTCCGTTTCCACGGGAACGAGATGATGAATGTGTTTTGGCACTGGCACCGCGCGTCACTAGGCACGGTGACTTTCTGCTGTTTACTGAGCGACCGTGCCAACCGTGCAAACATTAGCGTCATCGTCGTCATTTGAACCACCCGTTCATCATCGGCCCGGTCGGCCGGCTCAGCATGCCGATCCGTTCCGGCGCGAATCACATCTGGTCAGTCGGTCACCGCCACTGAGGATGCCAAATTTTGCATCCGCATGTTTATCCCGGCCCTGCCGGCCGCCACGCACGTCATCGTCCGCCCGGTGGGCCGTCAGATTTGGTGAGCCGTGGACCCGCCATTGGCACGGGCGGTCAAACGTGTTCGGGGGCGTGTTTTGTCGTAAAACTTATTTATTACCTTCATTTTATGCTCTCCCACGAACCAGGGCGCGAATTAATTTTCCGAAAGGTCTCCGGGTTCTGGTCTGGTGATTTGGTGGTACAATTTGGCTTTAATTGAAAGTTTACGCCGTTGTCGCAACGGACCAAGCCCCGGGAACGCAAAGTGGTTGTGCATAAAGTTGCGCTCCTTCTTTACCCGCTTTCGGTGTGCCCGGTGCTTCTTTTCTTTCCACCGTAACGACCGTAAAGTTTGCTGAAAAGCGTGCGAGAACGCATTAAAACTTCCACCGGCGTACCGGTGTGGCGTATATCTGCGTGGCTAAGCATCGTACCCGGGCTCGGTCACTTTACTAAGTAGTGTTTCGGCTTGGAGCATAAAAAGCCAACTTTCGCATCTCGGTTCTCGGTCCGCCGCGGGTCATGCGAGGTGCTGTGCGGGCGACAGCGACTCGCAGAGGGCACAATTTATGATTCATTTATTTATAATACAATTAACTTTCTCCGGCACCCGGCCACTGGGTGCAGTTCCGAGGGTGACGATAATGCCACACCAGTTGCATGGCGAGTGAAGTGGACGGCTTATTTATTTCTTGTCCAGCTCCACCTCGAGGAGAAAGAAGGTGCCGCGCTCCAGCCACAAGGAGCTGGAAGTAATGCGATATTGTGAAAAACACCATCCACGTTCTTTCGGTGGCGATTCCTCTGCGAGTTCATTTCGCCGCACGTCAGCAACGGTCGTCGCAAGTTAAAATAGAGAAAGTTTACACGTTCATAAGTTTGACGTAATTGTTGACGATCCTCACTCACTTCGAAGAGCGAAACAGGATAACCCCAACGCACTATGGGGAAAAGGCGATCATAAGTCACCTTAAAAACTGAGGGTTTTAGTTATATTAGCCTAAAATAGATAAGTTATTTATGACAAATCCGAATTTTTAGCCTTCCATGTTGCGCAGATTCCGAGATATCATCTGTCAAAGTCATAAGAGTGATAAAAATTGATCTTTAGCAATTTTTTAGCAGACACAACTGCAACGGTAATGTACCTGTATTATACATCATTCGAAAGGTAATGAATTCTTCTTGTTGCGAATATTTCACAACGGCCAACGTCGGGCGAAATTAAGACAGCTCGCGCTCGCCCGCGCTCGGGCGAAGACTCGCCGGTGAGTGTCGCTGGATCGAGAACGGGCTGTCAGGATCGAGGATCAGCCATTATTACAATACCGCGTGCCGAAACGGTACTTCTTTTAACCTCTCTGACTCTGCAGTTTATTAATTCGAACCGACGCGAACCGTATTCCGAACCGCCACGAACCGCAATAAACCGCAATAAAGAGTGTTAATAGCGACCGAACCACCGCGTGTTGTGAAGTTACTTTCATTTGTAACACTTCTTTTGTATGAAATAATCTAATGTTTACGTTTGACATTGCTAGTATATTTTTATCGGGAGTTAGTATAGAAAATTATGAAAAAATACAGTTTTTCAACTTTGGTAATGCAGCAAAAAAATGTACAGCGTTGTACATCCTAAACGAGACATTACAATTAAAGTTTAGACCATTTCAAACATTTCCTGTAAGCTTTATTAGCAGATTCCGACATGAAGTTTCGCAAATTGCTAACTTAAGAAAAAAAATGATGATACAAACTTGGTATAAAAGGAGGCGCCTGGTGTCTGGTTGCAGAAAATTCACGCAATTGCAAAGGATTATGCATTGAAACATTTTGATGCAATACAGATTGCATCACCCGGGCGTTTAGATTGGGCATTAAAAGATTTTGGTATCATTAAATTTGCATAGCTCAGGCGTTTAAAAACCTTAAAATAACGAAAAAAGCTTATTAAATATACTTGAACGCGTGCATTACACATAAAAAGTTGAATTTAATCAAAACACATGCAAAGGAAAAAAAAACGTTGAAAAAAGTCCATAGATTCCTCCTAAAAACATTTATGTCCGCCTTTCCCATATAAGTTCCAACGGTGCGAAGAAGTAGGGTTTCTGGTCTACCCGTGACTCAGTTTCAATCAAATCGAACCACGCGCCACCGAATTACCGTTTCCTTTCCGGTGATCCGAGCAAAAGGTTGCGCCTCCCGGAACACGCAAAACAAGTAGTTGCAAGTGACAATTCACCACCACCGCCGCCAGCTGGGGGTTCGTTTGCCGGAAGATGAAAGGATCTGGCTCAAGCTTGGCTCGCTAGCACATTGGCTGGCCGGGACCGACCGACGCGTTAGGCCGACCCGGTCTGTGCCGGAGAGCCATCCATCCATCCGGACGGCCGGCTCGAAAGGATGCGAAAGCATCCGCCTTGTGTACTTCGACCGCCATGTTACTAAATTACTACTATTCCGATGCTTCGAGCATCGCTTCCTAGTCGCCTGGTGTCTGCCACGGGGTTGCGTTGGAAGGACCAACGACGCTACGGACGGCTCACCCGGATGCTAACGCTCGCCCAGTGATCGATTGATCACAGGAAGTAGCAGAAGCACGGGAATGTATTTAAAAAAATCGACATTATTGAGTAAAGTGTTAAACGGCACGTTCAACACGCCCCACTGATGGTCGAGAAAGTGTCCACCGAGTGCCACTTGGCTCGCAGCTTTTCAGCCCGTTTCGGGCCGTGCACGGCAGCGGCCACCAATTACCGTTCAATGTTGTTACTTCTCTCGGTCGCTCCGAGCCCTGGTTGAAGCTGTTGGACTGCAATGGACAATACACGGCATGCGGTTTCTCGGTAGAGCGTAACCGTAATTTAAAGTCCTATTCAATTCATTCGTTGCGCACGGTTGTGATTTATTTTGATTTTATAATTTGCACATCAACTTAATAAGATTACAACAACCGTCTGTTATGCGCTTGAGCCTGAGTTGGTTGCAGGGCATCAGGGATTGGGCATCATTAGGTTGGATTGTTGGAAGCCCTCCGCATCTAATTATTGCGTCCCATTTTTTTGCCCACTTCTACCGTTCCCAGGGCGGTGCCCGGTTGGCAATGCTAATAATTGCTACTAAACCATGGCCCGGCCCAGCGATCGCCATTGCTGACATCATTAATTTTCATTACGCGCAACGTCATCCATCAGCCGTCAGGGGCCGTGAGGGTGATGGCGGTGCCGCACACCCTATCGACAGTTGGCAAAGCCGGTAGCTGGCCGTGCTTCACGGGCCTGAAAGGGTTTGCCATGTCACAAACAATGGAGTGAATGATTTTTCAGAACCAACATTTAAGCGCCGGATAGTCCACGTGGCATGGCTCGGTGACACGCTCCTAATGATGGGTTTTATTTTAACAAAATAAAAGTAAGGCCCCGCGAAGAGAGCCTCGTTGGCGGCTCGCTAATTGGCGTTTCGGATGAAATTCGCACGTTAGCCTCGAAAGAGAGCATTCTTTCAATGTGAATTTCCATTAGTGTGCAGCGTGCCGAGGCCTGTACACAGCACTGATGCGATGCGGTAACTTAAACTTGACACGACCTCCTTCAAAGAAGAAGAGGAAAGTATGGGCGACAAAGCGAAAAGGAGATCGGTCAAGAAGGTACCTCAAGTAACGTAAAAAGAAATAGAAAGATGCTCGTATCATGGAACCAAGACATTTTTTTCCTAAATTTCACTCGACGAAAGCATCCGGTTATAACATAATATTACATCAGTCTCGTAAAATCGTTCGATTTTGAACATCTCAGATGTTTAAAAAAAACGCTAGAAGAATGATGAAAATGCGGCCCATCCTTGGCACAAGGCACCTGATTACACCAACAACATTGCATCAGAGGTGAATGAATAATTTAGGAACGAAATCTCACAAAAGTCATCTGGTTTGGAAGCACGGTTTTTCCAAATTGTTCTGTCTTCAAAAAACGCATAAAGAAGGGCGAAAAGAGCGATTGGTTTGGTAAAAACTCATACAATAAAAACGTAGCCTTTTAAAATTGCTCGGTCTTCGGAAAAAAAACGAGCAAACGGATCTTGTGGCGGAAAAGATACGCGACACACTCGTCAAATACATCTGGTTTTAAACTTAAAACAGTTCGGCGAAAACGAATGACGGATAACGGATGGGACGACGACGAAGTTGCAGAAAAAGGTTCAAGGGCATGGCTGAGAGTTAGAGAGATGATGTGTAAGCCGTGGAATCGGTACCTTTCTATACAAATAAGAAACAGAAAATAAACTTAAGAGTGATTGTTGAAACTTCGGAGTATTCATATCCGCTATCCAGGCGAATGGCATTGGCTTCAGGCGGATTTTAAAGGCTCAGTACGACTTATTTTGAATAGGCAAAATAGTAAAACGCCATTTCAATAGAACCACATTAGAGAAAAGAACCGAACGGGTAATTCAAGGAATAGCAGCTCCATTGTCTCAATTTTTTGTTGCCAAATAGTTTATAAAATTCTTAAAAGTCCAATTGTTGAAAACGTAAAGCAGGAAAGATGTCGTCACATTAGTTTAAATCACTATTTGGCGTTGAAAATGTTTGCACAAAGCATCGCTGCAGCAACCTCATCAACACTCACTTCATGGTGGTCATCAATATTTCTGGCGAAAACAAAAACCATCAAACGTAATGTCCTGGCCGTCGGCTCGGCGCTTCCGGGAGGGGGTCCGTCAGTGGGGTCCCTTTTGCAGAGTGGTCGTATGAAATTTATTGTTTGCAATTAATTTCTCCCGATCATAAAACATGGCCTCCGGGTCCGGGTGACGGGCGAATCGAATCAGTGCCCGAAATAAGCGCTTAATTAGACCAGCCCGCCCACCGCTTGCGGGAAGTGAAAAATCAAAGCAAGGGTTAAGGGTTTTATCTTCAATCCCTCGGTCCCTCACGGTGGGCTCCCCGAGCGGCTGCTCGTAAACCGTTCTCGTGCCGCAACATTGTTGCATTGCGGATCAAATGGAAATAAATAAATCCCGGACATCAATTTCTTCTCTCTCTCTCTCTCCTCTCTTCCTGTCTCTTTTTCTATATCTGTCTCTCTCTTTTTTCTCCCTCTTTCCCTCGTGCCTCGAGACCGTGGCGGTCAACTGCAGCGTTGCCCATCGCCGAGACATGGTTTATCTCAGCCGCTGGACCGTTTAGCGGCCGGCCGTTAAAAGGTGCGGCTGTAAACTTTTCGATCTTCTCTGTCACGTAAACACCGCGGTTAACGATCAGGAAGTCGGAGTCCCCGAGTCCCCGAGTCCGGCACACAGCGGGACCCGGTCCCGGTTCCGAAATCGTTAATAAAGTTTGCGCTCCCGGCAGTCGTACTTTTGCAAAAATAAACACCCAATTTATTGTGCTCGCCCTGTGCTCTGTGGCCGGGCACGGAATCATCGGCACCCTCGGCACCCTCGGCTGCTGTTTCTTTTTTCCCGCTCGAAAACGACGGACGACCAGGCGCCTCCATTGCGGCCCCGGGACAGCTTTCAGACGTTAGGAGCGCACGAGACGCGCACAGAAGGAAATAAATAAATCCCGGACATCAATTTCTTCTCTCTCTCTCTCTCTCTCTCTCTCCTCTCTTCCTGTCTCTTTCTTTCTTTCTTTCTCTCTATATCTCTCCCTCTTTCCCTGGTGCCTCCTTCGATTTCGGAGCGCGACCGTGGCGGTCAACTGCAGCGTTGCCCATCACCGAGACATGGTTTATCTCAGCCGCTGGACCGTTTAGCGGCCGGCCGTTAAAAGGTGCGGCTGTAAACTTTTCGATCTTCTCTGTCACGTAAACACCGCGGTTAACGATCAGGAAGTCGGAGTCCCCGAGTCCCCGAGTCCGGCACACAGCGGGACCCGGTCCCGGTTCCGAAATCGTTAATAAAGTTTGCGCTCCCGGCAGTCGTACTTTTGCAAAAATAAACACCCAATTTATTGTGCTCGCCCTGTGCTCTGTGGCCGGGCAGGGAATCATCGGCACCCTCGGCTGCTGTTTCTTTTTTCCCGCTCGAAAACGACGGACGACCAGGCGCCTCCATCGCGGCCCCAGGACAGCTTTCAGACGTTAGGAGCGCACGAGACGCGCACAGAAAAAGACGGCAGAAAAAGTACACCGATTTTACGACAGCCTTGTGTCAAACGGATAAAGGATGGATCGTTTTGCACTCTCCAGTTCGTTAGCCGCCGCCGCCGCCGGGCCAGAATCACGGCGCTGCGGTGTTTCCAGCGCCTCGTGAAAGCACAGCAAACAGGAGGCAATTTATGATTTATTTATTTATAATTCAATTTCTTTCACTTGCTCGAGCACTCGACGCCGTCAGACGTCGGCTCGATGCCGATGCCTGACGGGACGGCACCCAAGGCGTGGCGCGTGTCTCGCTCCACGATTCGAACAGTAGAAGCAGTGTAATCCCGTGACGTTTACAAAAGGCACAATGAAATATTACGGCCGCACGGCCCGTGCTTTTTCTGCACGCCTAGGACGTGAGCCAGTTCCGAATTTACATTTTCACGGTGATTTGGGCGGAAAAAGGTTTCGTCACCCTCCACGTTTATTTGGCCAATAATTTACTGCATATTGGAGTCGGAAGTGAGATTTATCGGTTTCCGAGCAGCGCGCCACAATCGAGGCGGAGGTGGCCGAACTAAAAGTGTGATGATTTATTTTTCCAATCGCGCGATAGCGTAAATAAACAATTCAAGTGTTTCGATGGAGTTATGAACCCGCCCATGGGGCTGGCCCATTAGTGAATATTGTCCGCGTGATGTATGGGCTCTGGTGGAGTTACTCGATGCCGAAGATTCTATTGCTTTGTCATCGTTAGTGTTACGAATCTGTTGATTCTCGACCCAATCGGCCACACTGGCCCGCGCCACAAAAACCATTAGTAATTGGGTTCGCCTTATACTTGTCAATCGCCATTAATTCGGCAACGAAAACCTTTGCTCAACCCAAACGAACGTTGCATAGCGCTAAGAATACGATAAACAACATTCTTTTTCACATTTTCTGAGCAAAGTATGCATCCCCCGGGCAAGACGGACCATGTTTCGTGTTTAGGTTCATGTGTGCTGAAGGTTCAGGCTCGTTTGTCCCCGTCCCCCAAAGTGGCGCGTAACATCTGGAGAACAGATTGCTTACATCCTAACCGTGTCATCGTGCTCTGAGTTCGCCGATCGGAATGTTGTGCTGGGATGAGCACCAGGCAGCAAGACAGCAATCGTGTTATCGTGTCAGTTCCGATCCAATAATTTCCGCTGTTTCTTTCAATGCTTTTATAGCACAACTTCCTAACCGAAAAAGATTGTTGCTCAGTGTTGAGGAGAAATAGAACGAAATAGACATAATTTATCGCTGTATCAAGTATAAGATAATAAAAAACATAAACATAAATGTGCCCGATGTTATGCGGACTTTTAAATGTAACAAACAGCGCTTTTTGATCATTTGTTAACCTCTGCTATCTATCGGCCAGCCAATTCGGTAGTTGCAGTTTTTGGACATCTCGAACGTTCATCGTTAAAATTTATCTGCCTAAAATTTCACAGTTGTAAATGATGAACCCATATATACAGAGCCCAACCCATCTTTTCTTTTCGTAGGGGTATTGCACTCGACGTTTTCCATTTTCACACAAATACTAAAATCAACTCACTCAAGCGATTGTTACAAAACTGCGTGTCCAAACTCAGTGAGAAAATTGAATTACCTATCTTGCATCTACTAGCGCTGCCAGCTTCATGTTGGATTATTTCTCTTTATTTTAGCGAGTCATTTAGTGTTTGTTTTGAGCCCGAAAACTCCAAAAGACGTGTTCATCTTATCAGAAAATTAATTTCAAAAACATTTGAATAACTTGTTCCTCACTTTCTCTTTTTCCAAAGATTCACCCATTTACTCCAAAAATGTTCGACTCACCTCATCAACTTTCGTGGCTCGCGAATGCGAACTTACATTAGGCCACCATCAGCCGTGGCAGAAGGAGGCGAAGCTTTCAAGCTGCCACTATAGCCGTTATCGTTCCATTTCGATCGCTGCGTGGACGGCGCTCCGCTGCTCTTCGTTTCACTCTTGCGGCTGTTACGGTAAAACCATATTTTTTACTCCCCCACCGAAATGGCGCCCAAAAAACGTGGATGCTGATCAGCCACGGGACACTTTGGCCCCATTATATAATGTCTCATTGGCAGTCGCTTGTGCTTTCGCTGCTTTCACGCCTCGGACGGACGTCGGAAAATGACGCCACCGGGAAACGACGTTGAAATCCGTATCGCCGGTGGCTCGCTTTTATGCCTTCGAACGCCACCTCCGAACGCTGGGTTAAGGCTTCCAGGAGGGGTTTCCCAACGAGAGAGACAGAGAGAAGGAGAGAGAGAGCGAGAGAAAGTGGTACTATGGATGCTCAAATGCCAGAACACGAACGAAACATTAAATCGCCCCATTTTGCCTCAAACATCACGAAGCCCAACATATTGTGAAAAATCCTACGGGGGTCGTAGTTGAATTGGAAAGCACTTCAGCAACCCCGCCCGACCGTGGCGGCCCAAACGGCCATCAAGCTCCATTAAAGCTCTCGCCTCGGAATCCCCGGCCGACGCTCGAAATCCCAGCCGCGGGATTCGCATGCCCAAAAGTCGATTTGCCGAATGCTTTCGCTCATAAAAATACACCTAAACCGGTGTACCACTCGTAAGTTACAGTTAGACGAAATTAAATTATTGTCAAACGGGGGGGCCAAAAACGATTGCACGCCTTCGAAAAGACTCTAATTTCTTCCCGCATTTGGTGTGGCGTTCGGAAGCCCCTTGATGGCAGGGTTCTACGGAAAAACTGTTCTTCCAGTTTCGCGGCTACACAGCGGGAAGGTAAACTTCCCGCACTCACTTTACGATCCTACCCTAACGGTCTTTATTTGTGCAGTTTTTTTGTGTATGGGTTAGCGGGCGTTTGATACTCGTTCTGATTGCAAACGAGTGAGGAAAGTTATTTTTTCCCTTTGTCCGCACGTTTCGACCGGCGTTGGTTGCGAAACTAGGGTAAAAAAAAGTTATGCTTCACCCACTCGGGGCACCGTAGGCCTTCTGCTCGGTAAATCATGCGAATCCCGCTCCGTGTACTGTTCCGTTGGGCCACCCGCAACTTTTATGATCTTAAATGGAGGACACGAAAGGAAGAAAAGGGAAGAAAAACGCTTGCAGACACACACACACACAGAGGCAAAGCGAAAGTAAAGCCACTTCACTTTGGCTCAAATTTGTGGCATAAAGTTGAGCGCCTTTTGCCCGGCCAAAGCCGTGGCCAAGGCTGTGTACTCTACGGCTCTGGCCAGGGAAAACATTTATTCTGAGCATTATTGCGCGGATTAAAGGAAAATCTTTCGCCGGTCCGTGGCCCCGGTGGTCGCTTTTCGAACGATTGAAAAGCTTAAGCGATCAAGGATGCGCGTTGGTGCTTGGCGGTATTCGTCTTCGCAACTCGGCCCCCGGAGCATAAATTAATGCACGGATCAAATCGCGGAATTGAAAAAAAGAACTCTACCATAACCAATTGCTATCGTATAAAGAGCGCAAAACATAGTTGGTAGATATTGACGAAAACATCGACCAGAAAGCATGGCAAACATCAATTGTATCCAAACGGCATGAACTGGTGTGGCCATCACATAGCGCGCTAAAAACTGTGAAATTATTGTACAGACCGCACCGCATCAAAGTCATATTTAATTAAACCGAAGTCGCGTTCGGTTGCACGTTAAAGCGCACTCGATGGGCTATGTTTGCTCGGCCTTGGTACGAGCGCGAAACGAATCATCAAACAATCCTCTGGCCAGCCTGACCACTTGACTACGAAATTAATAAAACAATTCCGCGACGGCCGTACCGGAACGCGAACATCGTATCAAACGCCGTACGTCACAACAACGCACCGGAACGATTGAAAAACCAGACCTTTATCCGGTGGACTCTCTGGATCCTGTGTCATATGTGGACTCGGCATTGATGAGTTTTTATCAACTGTTTGCTTCACACCGGCACGGCCAATTTATGGAAATGGCAATTTCCGACGAGGAAAACCGTGCGACCGAGCAAATATGGGTGCCTTGGGAGGAACGCAGCCGTAACCGGGCGAACCGGTTCATTCACTCACTGGTCACGTCGGTCGATTATAGTACGATGTCCGTGAAGATCCGTGACTGTGATTGCGGTCTGCCTGGGCGATCCGGATGTGGAACGCTTTCAACAGTAACGCTAGGCGGATTTTATGCTTTTTATGTTGCTCTCGAGTGGAGATTTTACACTCAGGTAGAGTTCGGTGCTACGTGCTGGCGCACTTCCAATCGTGGGGTATAAGTACACCGTTTCTTGCCATTATTTGTGGACCAACTTTGATCGACCCTCACAAGAACCTTGTTAGGGTGTAACACCCGAACGTGTCTATCAGATTATGAGCGAGTTACAAACATAATAATAACAATGCATAATCACACGTGCTTGAGGCTGCTCTAGGCTCTCCCTAAACTGTCTGCGCAGAAGTTGCCCTTTGCGAGGAGTTCCTGTTCCTGTGATGGGCGGAACATTTAGGAAAAAAGTCGCCATTACCCTATGAAACAAACTTTGGACAAAATTTAGTGAATGGCTTCGTCTCCTCTCTCTGCCACACCGCTCTGCCACCACACGCAACTCTGTACGCCAGGAGCTGGACAGGGGCACCGCATTTTGCTTCTAATTTTTAGGATCAAACCATTTCCATTGCTGGTTCCCAAAAGCGGCCAGGACCCAGACAGGGGACCCAACTTTGGCATTCTAAGAAAAATACAGCTTCGACACGCACACACATGCACACTCCCGAGCCCTTCTGGGTCCGCTTGATTTACGATGGCAAATTCCAACCATAGCACCGAGCATGCCGTCCTCCGCAGTTTTCCTTTTATGTTAAGCATGGGGCTCGCTCGTGCCTCTTTTTGTCCGGCACTTTTGCGTTCATTTTCTTTCGTTTTTTTTTGCTGCTGCTTCCGCCGGAAGACGCCACTCGCGGCGCGGCCTGGTGGAACCGGTACCGGTCTGGCCATCCTTTTTATAGCAAACTTTTTGCATGCTCAGCTGCTGGTGCTGGTCGGCCGCCAGTTATGCTATCGCAGGAACAACGCAACAAAAACCGAACGCAAGCGAGTGAAAAACTAAGGACATTCCACCGGCCAGGATCCCGCGTCGTCGCCCGCACGCTTTTGTTTCGCCGGCTTTCCCCAGCGCCACTTCGCCTGCGCCTCGTAAACGTCAAACAATGTTTTCTTTTACTTTGCGCCCGATGCCGGTGTCTTGTTTGAGTCCACTTTTTTTGTTGTTGCAACGAGCGAGAAGGGGTTGCGTGTCGGCGGGGGCGGGGAAAATTATGCTTCCGCGCCGCACCGGTATTGTTCATTCGGCGTAAAAGCCGAGCCGGTGCAGATGTTCATCAAATTAGCTTTCGCCTCCATTTGCGGTGCTTTGCGGTGTTGATTGGTATAATGCGAAACTAATCAGCGTACCATCGTCCCGTCGGCCGAGGAGCGGACCCCGGCAAAAAGAAACAGAGCAACATGAGCGCTTTAGTTTGCGCTTCGAACAATGGCCGGGCACTCAGCACCGATGAGCAGCAGGGCCGCAGTGCTATCATTCGTCCTCCGGGTTGCTGTCCGGATGCGGGCATTGGGAATTAGTTCATACTTCTTTACATGTTGTTCTTTTATTTTTCAACAGATCGCCCGGCAGTAATAATTGAATGTAAGCTCGGTACCTCGATCTGAATGCCATAAAACTCTGTCTGTCCGTTCGTGATCCCTCAAGCTTACCTTTTGTGACTTTTTACTGCCGCAAAAAAAATCGTTTCCAGTTCTTTCTGCCTTAGGGCATTTCCGGACAGACGTTGACGTAATGTTGCGGTGTGTGGGCGAATTTAGAATCTCATTTGGTTATGAAAAGAAAACGGCTAAATAATGTTCGAGACTTGAACATTTATTTGAAAGGTTGATTCATGAAATTTACTTAAAAAACACTTTTGGTCAAATGGTCCACCACGGCTGGCTTGGCAGTAGCCCATTCGGCCAACGGAATTTTTGAGCACATTTTCGATTGCACAGGGTGGCCCAGTCCGAATTCTTTTTTCCATTTGGTTATAAAATAAAAACGGTCAAATACTTTCCGATGCTTGAACTTTTATTTGAAATGTAGATTCTTAATTTTTGTTTTATGTAAAACAATTTTGGTCAAATGTTTCTTCTTCTTCTTCTTTAATGGCTGTACGTGCACAGAAGCCTGCACTTAGCCTGGTCCAAAATGCCGTTCCACGCGGCCCGGTCCTGAGCTACGCTGCGCCAGTCCGTCACGCCCAGGGCAAGCAGATCGCTCT